>NC_030823.1:79163906-79370172 GCF_001704415.2 Capra hircus | reverse complement strand
CTCAGTTCTCAGTGACACAAGGACTTGTCTGAAATCACACCATGGTGCCGTCTAGTTATTTTTCATAGCTACTGTATTTTGACTTTACCTGTAAACTTTTTCTTAACAGCCAAGTGCTGTCACTGTCAGCAATGCTAGTGTTTCTCTAGCATTTGAGAATACACAAGAATCAGGGTCATAAAATCTCCTCCCAAAAGTGTCCAACTATCTGAAGGCCTCTTCTGCAGTTTGTTTTTTTGTTTTTTTTTTTTTTGTCTTTTTTTTTTTGGAGCGCAGAGTGCCCCATTTCTAATTTCCACCCTGAACTCCTTTCAGGGATGTTGAAGGTCAGCAGCTTCAGTGGCCGTAGTTCAATCTTTGTAGAGGTAGATGACAGTGCCCCTTCAGGGTCATGAACCTGACCACAGTTTGGCGGCACCACATAACCATTCTGTCACACACTTGGTAATGTAAGGACAACACTTTTTTTAATTTTTTAAAAAATTTAAAAGACATGGAACCCATGCAATCTTGCCCAACAAGGTACAATAGTCAAGTCTGGGAAGCAAGCTAAATGTAGAAATTACAGATGAATAGAAACAGACTGGGTACATGTACACAATGCAATGTTTCTCAGCAATAAGGGAGTGGGAAATAGCGCCGAGTCCAGCCACAGGGAATAAAGTAGAGACGACCATTCCAAGCGAAGTAAGGGAGACAGGGAGACCCACGCATCATGTGATATCACCTCTAGGTGCAACCTAAAAATAGACACAGATGAAGCTCCTTCCCAAAGAAATACAGCCTCACAGATTTAGGAAAGAAAAACTTCCAGTCACCAAGAAAATCAAGTTGCATTGGGCTGAAAAGGAAAAAAGCCCCACAAGATCGTGATTCACCTGTATACTCCAGTTCAAACCATAGGGTAAAAACAGAAGAATATGTAACAAGAAATGCTGATTCTATTCCCATCAGGCCACAGTGACCTGGGCTGGTGTCCCCATCCCTGGAGTCTGATTGGCTTGGACACCAGGCTGAGCATCCTGGGGCTGAGGGAGCCAGGAGCAGATGGCAGGCACCCCACGGTGGACCTGGGGTGCCTGCTGCCCTCTGCAGAGTCCCAAGCCTTCAGAAACAAGTGGGGGAAGTTAGGAGTTTGGAATTAACATATACACAGAAATATATATCAGATGATCAAAACGTAACTGGTGAATAGCATAGGAAAGTTGATGAACACACTGTAATCACCTATATGTGAAAATGAACCCAAAGAGAATAGATAAACATCTGTGCATAACTGAACCATGTATCTGCACAGCTGAAACAAAACACATCGGAACCAACAATATCCCAACATAAAATAACAAGGAAATTACAGGGAGGAAAAAAAGGGGAGCAGTGCTGCCCCTCCTGGCCTTTTAATTTACCAACACCGTGAAAAGCCGCGCTGCGGGGCATTTAATGCACAAGGGTCAAGGGGCTGAAGGTAAGACACTTGCCTTTAAGAAACGTCCTAGGTGTCACTGAAAAAAAGTTCAAAGCAAGGCAGGCACTCAAGTGGCCAATTTCAAGAGGTAAGTTTAACTCACACCCTTTAAAAGAATCACGTGAGATGTTCACATCACTGTTAGAGACATGCAAACCAAAACTGCAATGAGGCGCTCCTCACGTGGCTCACAGTGACCACTGTCCAAACGCTGGCAGGCAATAAACGCTGGAGGAAGTGTGGGAAGAAGGGAGCCCTCCCACACTGCTAGAGAAAAGGTGGATTAGTAGCAGCCACTATGAAGAACAGTGTGCAGGTTTTTTAAGAATGAAGTTAGAATACTGCCTAACAGCATACAGAAAAATAAACTCAAATAGATTAAGGACCTAAATCAAAGGACAGAAAATATGAAACTCTTAAGGGGAAAAGCAGAACACACTTTGACATAAAATGCAGCAAGTTTTTGTTTGACCCACCTCTTAGAATCATGAAAAATAAAAATAAATAAATGGGACCTCATCACCATGAAAAATAAATGCAAAAAAGCAAAATGGTTGTCTGAGGAGGCCTTACAAAAAGCGATGAAAAGAAGAGAAGCAAAAAGCAAAGGAGAAAAGCAATAATACACCCATTTGAATGCAGAGTTCCAAAGAATAGCAAAGAGAGATAAGAAAGGCTTCCTCGGTGATCAATGCAAAGAAATAGAGGAAAGCAATAGAACAGGTAAGACTAGACATCTCTTCAAGAAAATTAGAGATACCAAGGGAACACTTCATACAAAGATGGGCACAGTAAAGGACGGAAATGGTATGGACCTAACAGAAGCAGAAGATATTAAGAAGAGGTGGCAAGAATACACGGAAGAACTGTACAAAAAAGATCTTCATGACCAGATGATCATGATGGTGTGATCACTCACCAGGAGCCAGACTTCCTGGAATGTGAAGTCAAGTGGGCCTTAGGAAGCATTACTATGAACAAAGCTAGTGGAGGTACTGGAATTCCAGTTGAGCTATTTCAAATCCTGAAAGATGATGCTGTGAAAGTGTTGCACTCAATATGCCAGCAAATTTGGAAAACTCAGCAGTGGCCACAGGACTGGAAAAGGGTCAGTTTTCATTCCAAACCCAAAGAAAGGCAATGCCAAAGAATGCTCAAACTACCGCACAATTGCACTCATCTCACATGCTAGTAAAGTAATGCTCAAAATTCTCCAAGCCAGGCTTCAACAGTATGTGAATCGTGAACTTCCTGATGTTCAAGCTGGTTTTAGAAAAGGGCAGAGGAACCAGAGATCAAATTGCCAACATCTGTTGGATCATCGAAAAAGCATGAAAATGCCAGGAAAAAAAACATATATTTCTGCTTTATTGACTATGCCAACGCCTTTGACTCTGTGGACCACAATAAACTGTGGAAAATTCTAAAAGAGATGGGAATACCAGACCACCTGACCTGCCTCTTCAGAAATCTGTATGCAGGTCAGGAAGCAACATTAAGAACTGGACATGGAACAAAAGACTGGTTCCAAATAGGAAAAGGTGCATCAAGGCTGTATATTGTCACCCTGCTTATTTGTTCCAGATGTGAGAAACGGGCTGGAAGAAGCACAAGCTGGAATCAAGATTGCCTGGAGAAATATCAATAACCTCAGATATGCAGATGACACCACCCTTACGGCAGAAAGTGAAGAAGAACTAAAGAGCCTCTTGATGAAAGTGAAAGAGGAGAGTGAAAAAGTTGGCTTAAAGCTCAACATTCAGAAAACGAAGATCATGGCATCTGGTCCCATCATTCCATGGGAAATAGATGGGGAAACAGTGGAAACAGTGTCAGACTTTATTTTGGGGGGCTCCAAAATCACTTGCAGATGATGACTGCAGCCATGAAATTAAAGAACGCTTACTCCTTGGAAGGAAAGTTATAGCCAACCTAGACAGCATGTTAAAAAGCAGAGACATTACTTTGTCAACAAAGGTCCATCTAGTCAAGGCTATGGTTTTTCCAGTGGTCATGTATGGATGTGAGAGTTGGACTGTGAAGAAAGCTGAGCACCGAAGAACTGAGGGTTTTTGAACTGTGATGTTGGAGAAGACTTTTGAGAGTCCCTTGGACTGCAAGGAGCTCCACCAGTCCATCCTAAAGGAGATCAGTCCTGAATATTCGTTGGAAGGAGTGATGTTGAAGCTGAAACTCCAATACTTTGGCCACCTGATGGAAAGAACTGACTTATTTGAAAAGACCCTGATGCTGGGAAAGATTGAAGGCAGGAGGAGAAGGGAATGACAGAGGATGAGATGGCTGGATTGGCATCACTGACTCAATGGACATGAGTTTGAGTAAACTTCGGGAGTTGGTGATGGACAGAGAGGCCTGGCGTGCTGCTGTTCATGGGGTCGCAGAGAGTCGGACATGACTGAGCGACTGGACTCGACCGAGCTCCCCTTTAAAGCACCGGCACAGTAGAAGGAACCATAAACGCAACAAGACAAAACGTCGTAATGGAACTGATCTGTGCAAACAGACACCCACAAGGACTTCTCTCCAAAATATACACAAGCCTATGCACCTCAGTATCAAAGAAACAAACCAATCAAACAGGGGCACAAGACTTGAATGGACCTTTCTCCACAGGAGACGTGGAGATGGCCCGAAGCACATGAAAGATAGCATCTGAAGTATTGGAGAACTGAGTCAGAAGTGGCATCGCCTCACACACATCAGAACAGTCAGCCTAGAAAACCTATGACAATGAATGTTAGAGAGGGAATGGAGGGAAAAGAAACCTCCCAGCTGTTGGTGGGGAATGAAAGTCAGCAAATCTACAAAGCTGATGAGGACAAACATTCATTTAACTTAGCAGAGAAGTGCCATAGGGCCCAGCAATCCCATTCCTGGGCACAGATCCAGGGAAAACCATAATTTTAAAGACAGGCCGCACCCCAATGTTCATGGCAACACCACGCACAAGAGCCAAGACACAGAAGAAGCATAAGTGGTAAGGACAGATGAATGGGCAAAAAGACGGGGAACACACACGCAGAGCAATGTTAGTCATAAAGGATGACATCACCCGTGTCCAGCAACAAGGAAGGGGGTAGAGATGGTCACACGAAGCGGCGTGAGACAAAGACAGACAAGCCCTGTGACGGCACTTGGGGCGGATTCTAAAAGCGGATGCAAATCCCTATGACGCCACTTGGGGCAGATTCTAAAAGCGGATGCAAATGGACTTCTCTACCAAACAGAGGTGGCCTGACAACACAGCGCAGTGCCTCTTGGTCACCGAGAGGGAAGCGAGGGGCTGGGGAAGTGAGCAGGTAGGATGAACAGACACACACGACTCTGTGAAACGATCCACGAGAAGCCACTCTAGGACGAGGACCCCTGCCAACGCTGCACAACAGACTAAACGGGAGGGAACCCAGAAAGCAACGCGTGCACGCTGCGCGGGAGGGAGTCACGCTCCTGTCCACCTGAAGCAGACGGACGGCACACTGCACAGCACTCTCAGTCGCCTCTACGCCAGCGCGAAGCACAGATCCCGGAAAGAGAACGCTGACTCTGCTCCCCTCGGGCCTTGGTGGCTGGCTGCTGCCCTATCCTCAAAGCCTGGGCAGGCCTGGGCCCGTGAGCTGACTGTCTTGGGGCTGAGGGGACTAGACACAGGTCCTCCTGAAGCAAAACTCTGCCTAATACACCCAAAGGATGGTTGCGCCGCTGGCCCAGAAGAACTTTGAAAAAGGCCCCTGGGCTCGACGTCTCCTGGTGCAGGGTCCCCGCCTCCAGCCCCCTTCCTTAGGCCCGCCCCACCTGCGATGACAGCACCCTCCACAGAGCGGTGCTCCGGAAACTGGAGTGTGTCCAGGACACAGGGCTAAGGAAGGGAGGCGGAGCGGCACACACGCCTTGGGTGTTTCTTCTGGACATTCCACTCTAATCGGCAACCCAGGAGCAGAGCTTTTCCTAAGGCTCTGGTTGCCCCAGCAACCAGAGTTTGGCATGAACACACTGCTGCCTTGTGGCCATTTCCCGGAACAACGACGCTGAAGCCACTGCTTGTGTAGCGTAGTGTGAGTGACTCAGTCGTGTTGGACTCTTCGAGACCCCATGGACGGTAGGCCCGCCAAGGTCCTCTGTCCATGGGATTCTCCAGGCAAGAATACTGGAGTAGGCTGCCATTTCCTTCTCCACCATTGCTCCTGGGCACTTAATATTCACAAGGCCAGCGGGCTGTAAATGAAAAACACCTGCCCTCAAGAAATGTCCTAGGAGAGGTCATCAGAAAAATATTAAAAAACAGAGCAGGCATTCAAGAAGACAATTTGAATACGTAAGTTTAAATCATACTGCTTTTAAAAATCACATGCATCACTCGTGGCTGATCCGTGTCGATGTAAGGCAAGAACCACAATATTATAATTAGCCTCCAATTAAAATAAATAAATCAAATTTTAAAAATCATATGCAAAGATGTCAACATCACTAAATATGAGAGATGTGTAACTCGAAACTTCAGTGAGGCACCGCCTCACACCGGTCAGGATGGCCGGGGATAGAAAGTCCACAAACAGGAACTGCCGGGGAGGGCGTGGAGAAAGGGAGCCCCTGCACTGACGCTGGGAACAGAAATAGGGAGCAGTCACTGTGGGCGACACCGGGCAGCTCCCTTGGCGATGAAATTAGAAAGCTCCCGAACACCATACGCAGAGACCAACTCCAGATAGATTGAAGATCTAAATAAAAAGACAGGTACTACGGAACTCTTAAGGAAAAGAGCAGAACACGCTTTGACATAAAATGCAGCAAGTCCTTTTTTGACCCACCTCGTAGAATCATGAAAAATTAAAAAATAAATAAATGGGACCTAATGTTAAAAAGTATTTGCACAGCAAAGGAAACCATCAGTGAAAGAAAAAGACAGCCCTCAGAATGGAAAAAAATTCTTGCAAAGGAAAATACCTACAAAGAATTTATGTCCAATACACACAAAACAACTTGCCACAGCTCAATATTAAAAAATCCAATAAAAATTAGCCAATGGTCTAAATGCACATTTCTCCAAAGATGTCACAGAGACAGTCATAAAGCACAAGAAAAGATGCTCAGCATCACTAGTTCTCAGAGAAAGGTGGCTCAGACGCACAGCAGGCATCACTTCACATTGATCAGAATGGCCTAAATAGATCCTGCAGAGGTGTGGAGAGAAGGGAGCCCTCCTGCGCTGATGGCAGGAATATTAACCAGCACACCCACGAGGGAGAATGCTATGGAGGTTCTTAAAAAGCTAAATATAAAAGAACCAAGAGGCTGGCAGTTTCATGCCTAGGCGGAGATCCAGAGAAAACCAAACTTTAAAAAGCCACCTGCACCCCAAAGATCATGGCAGCACTAGGTAGAATAACCGAGCCACAGAAGCAACTTAAATACACAAGGACAGATGAGTGGACACAGAAAAATGGGTACATATACCCGATGCAATATTAATCAGACACAAAGCAGGTGAAATAATGCCACTTCCAGTTGCAGGGAAGAAACTGGAGGTGATGGTACCAAGTGAAGTCACTGAGAAAGGCTGAGGCGAGTGCCATAGGTCATCAGTTCTGGTGGAAACTAAGCACAGACACATGTGAACTTCTTTACAAAGAGAAACAGCCTCACAGACGCAGAAGAGGAAGGCGTGGACACCAAAAAAGAGAGGCGGAGGGGCAGCGAGCGACGAGCTGGTTCAGATCAGCATCCATGCTGTGAAACAGGGGCCGAGGGGCTCTGAATGGCCACAAGTCCAGCAGGGCTGTAAACGATACCCACCCTCAAGAAATGTCCTGGGTTAGTCACTGGGAAAGAATTCCAAACAGGGCCAACTTTCAAGAGGCAAACTGTAATCACAAAGTGTGAAATAAAAGCACACGGAAAGATGCTCCACACCAATAATTATTAAATCAATGCCAATCAAATCCACAGTGAGTGACCCCAATGACCACAGTGAGTGACCTCACACTGGTCACAGTGACTGTCATTGAAAAGATCTGCAAAGAATAAATACCGCAGAGGATGTGCCAAAAGGGGAAAGAGGGTGAAAGCGAAGTCGCTCAGTCGTGTCCGGCTCTGCGATCCCGTGGACTGGAGTCTACCAGGCTTCTCTGTCCATGGGATTTTCCAGGCAAGAGTACTGGAGTGGGTTGCCATTTCCTCCTCCAGGGGATCTTCCTGACCCAGGGATCGAACCCTTGGTCTCCTGCATTGTAGGCACAGGCTTTACCCTCTGAGCCAAAGGGGAACCTTCCTACAATCTTGGTGGGAAGGTAAATGGTGAAGAAACCGTGATGGAAAACAGCATGGAGGGTCCTGGAAACACTAAACACAGAGGTACCATATGATCCCGCAATCCCATTCCCGGGCTTAGGTCCAGAGAGGACCACCATTCAAAAGCACGTGTGCACTTCGACTATTATGACAGCCACCACGCAGGATTCAGCACTGACAGAACCGTGAGGACTGTGTGGCAACCTAACCCCGGAAAGCTGCTCAGCCACGAAGCGTAACAGAGCCCTGACACCGGCAGCAGCAAGGGTGCACCCAGAAACAGCCGTCCTAGCGGGTAGATCGGGGGAGAAGACAGAGGCCCTGTGGGAGCACATACAGGCGGGACCGACACACCCATCCCAGGGAGCTGGCGCGCAGAACAGAGGCAGACCCAGGCAGAGCCGAGCCGTGATCATCAAAGGGAGTCAGAAGGGAGGGGTGAATAAAGGGTTTGGGATGAAATTAAACAAACAAATAGGTACCGAGTTTTTTGTTGACCATGATGGCTACTCCATTTCTCCTAAGGGATTCCTGCCCACAGTAGTAGATATAATGGTCATCAGAGTTAAATTCACCCATCCCTGTCCATTTTAGTTCACTGATTCCTAGAATGTCATCATTCACTCTTGCCATCTCCTGTTTGACCACTTCCAATTTGCCTTGATTCATGGACCTCACATTCCAGGTTCCCATGCAATATTGCTCTTTACAGCATCGGACCTTGCTTCTATCACCAGTCACATCCACAACTGGGTATTGTTTTTGCTTTGGCTCCATCCCTTCATTCTTTCTGGAGTTATTTCTCCACTGATGTCCAGTAGCATATTGGGCACTTACCGACCTGCGGAGTTCCTCTTTCAGTATCCTATCATTTTCCCTTTTCATACTGTTCATGGGGTTCTCAAGGCAAGAATACTGAAGTGGTTTGCCAGCCCTTCTCCAGTGGACCACATTCTGTCAGACCTCTCCACCATGAATCATGTGTCTTGGGTGGCCCCACAGGGCATGGCTTAGTTTCATTGAGTTAGACAAGGCTGTGGTCCGTGTGATCAGATTGGCTAGTTGTCTGTGATTATGGTTTCAGTATGTCTGCCCTCTGATGCCCTCTCGCAACACCTACTGTCTTACTTGGGTTTCTCTTACCTTGGGCATGGGTTATCTCTTCACGGCTGCTCCAGCAAAGCACAGCCACTGCTCCTTACCTTGGACAAGGGGTATCTCCTCACCGCCACCCCTCCTGACCTTGAATGTGGAGTAGCTCCTCTCGGCCCTCCTATGCCTGTGCAGCCACTGCTCCTTGGACATGGGGTTGCTCCTCTCAGCCGCTGCCCCTGACCTAGGGCGTGGGCTAGCTCATCTCGGCTGCCACCCCTGACCTCAGACATGGAGTAGCTCGTCTCGGCTGCTCCTGCGCCATTGCAGCCTGGCGCTCTCGGTCAACGCCCCTGACCTTGGGCAAGGGGTAGCTCCTCTCAGCCACGCTTCTGCACAGTCTGTCGCAGCCAGCATGCTTCTGCAATCTCAAAAATGACAGAATGATCTCTGTTCATTTCCAAGGCAAACCATTCAATATCACAGTAATCCAAGCCTATGCCCCAACCAGTAATGCTGAAGAAGCTGAAGTTGAATGGTTCTATGAACACCTACAAGACCTTTTAGAACTAACACCCAAAAAAGATGTCCTTTTCATTATAGGGGACTGGAATGCAAAAGTAGGAAGTCAAGAAACACCTGGAGTAACAGGCAAATTTGGCCTTGGAGTATGGAATGAAGCAGGGCAAAGGCTTATAGAGTTTTGCCATGAGAATGCACTGGTCATAGCAAACACCCTCTTCTAACAACACAAGAGAAGACTCTACACATGAACATCACCAGATGGTCAACACCGAAATCAGATTGATTATATTCTTTGCAGCCAAAGATGGAGAACCTCTATACAGTCAACAAAAACAAGACCAGAAGCTGACTGTGGCTCAGATCATGAACTCCTTATTGACAAATTCAGACTTAAATTGAAGAAAGTAGGGAAAACCACTAGACCATTCAGGTATGACCTAAATCAAATCCCTTATGATTATACAGTGGAAGTGAGAAATAGATTTAAGAGACTAGATCTGATAGACAGAGTGCCTGATGAACTATGGATAGAGGTTCATGACATTGTACAGGAGACAGGGATCAAGACCATCCCCAAGAAAAAGAAATGCAAAAAAGCAAAATGGCTGTCTGGGGAGGCCTTACAAATAGCTGTGAAAAGAAGAGAAGTGAAAAGCAAAGGAGAAAAGGAAAGATATAAGCATCTGAATGCAGAGTTCCAAAGAATAGCAAGAAGAGATAAGAAAGCCTTCCTCGGTGATCAATGCAAAGAAATAGAGGAAAAGAACAGAATGAGAAAGACTAGAGATCTCTTCAAGAAAATTAAAGATACCAAGGGAACATTTCATGCAAAGATGGGCTCAATAAAGGACAGAAATGGTATGGACCTAACAGAAGCAGAAGATATTAAGAAGAGGTGGCAACAATACACGGAAGAACTATACAAAAAAGATCTTCATGACCCGGATAATCACGATGGTGTGATCACTAATCTAGAGCCAGACATCCTGGAATAGGAAGTCAAGTGGGCCTTGGAAAGCATCACTATGAACAAAGCTAGTGGAGGTGATGGAATTCCAGCTGAGCTATTTCAAATCCTGAAAGATGATGCTGTGAAAGTGTTGCACTCAATATGCCAGCAAGTTTGGAAAATTCAGCAGTGGCCACAGGACTGGAAAAGGTCAATAACCTCAGATATGCAGATGACCCCACCCTTATGGCAGAAAGTGAAGAGGAACTAAAAAGCCCCTTGATGAAAGTGAAAGAGGAGAGTTAAAAAGTTGGCTTAAAGCTCAACATTAAGAAAGCTAAGATCATGGCAACAGGTCCCATCACTTCATGGGAAGTAGATGGGGAAACAGTGGAAACAGTGGCTGACTTTATTTTTGGGGGCTCCAAAATCACTGCAGATGGTGACTGCAGCCATGAAATTAAAAGATGCTTGCTCCTTGGAAGGAAAGTTATGACCAACCTAGATAGCATATTAAAAAGCAGAGACATTACTTTGCCAACAAAGGTGCATCTAGTCAAGGCTATGGTTTTCCCAGTGGTCATGTATGGATGTGAGAGTTGGACTGTGAAGAAAGCTGAGTGCCGAAGAATTGATGTTTTTGAACTGTGGTGTTGGAGAAGATTCTTTAGAGTCCCTTGGACTGCAAGGAGCTCCAACCAGTCTATTCTAAAGGAGATCAGTCCTGGGTGTTCATTGGAAGGACTGATGCTAAAGCTGAAACTCCAATACTTTGGCCACCTGATGTGAAGAGCTGACTCATTGGAAAAGAGTCTGATGTTGGGAAAGATTGAAGGCAGGAGGAAAAGGGGATGACAGAGGATGAGTTGGTTGGATGGCATCACCGACTCAATGGACATGAGTTTGAGTGAACTCCAGTAGTTGATGGACAGGGAGGCCTGGCGTGCTGCTGTTCATGGGGTCGCAAAGAGTCGGACACGACTGAGCGACTGAACTGAACTGAACTGAACCGAAGATACTGAGTTGATGATGGAAAAGGACCAACTGAATAGAAGAGAGAACTCTATTGAACAAACTGTAATAACCCATCTAAGGAAAACCCAGGAAAAAAATAGATGCACATCTGTGTGTGACTGAATCAAGTTCACGGACACCTAAAGCAAACAAATATTGGAAATTAACTCTAATCCAATATAAAATAACAAATAAATTACAAGTTAAATTACTTGGTCTAGGGGAAACCAGACAGTTGTGACCCTACAAATTGGATATGTGCTGTGATATTAATATATCACCACCAAAGGTTTTCACTCAGCAGAACCCAGAGCGGCAGCCCACTCAGAGGCGCCTGACCTCATGTGAGTGCAAGAAGGTTAAGAAAAAGGACCACAGGTTAATCAAGGCAACACCCTCAATTCAGATGCTGGAAATCTCAGCGGGAACAAGACACACTGCAGGTAAACAGCAGATTTGGGGTCTCTGGGTACAGGATCCTGACCCATGTGGATGGGGTGAGACCCACACAGTCCCCAGACCCTGCCCCTGGGGTGGATGACCCTTGGTTAGGACCCCGTGTCTCTGCTTGTTGGGTCCTTAAGGCAGAAGTGAGTGGATTTCTGTAACCTCCTGGGATGGCAGAAAGAAGCACAGGGCCAGTCTCCTCTCCCCACACTTGTCCCAGAGCAGTCCTCCCCTTTTCCTTTTGGTTCTGTGTGATGTTAACTGCTTTTACACCTGTCGCGATAATGCTGAACACCACCTTGGTTCTGGCAGGCTTGGTCCTTTCTGGCCACAATGAAATACTGAGAAAACACATCACACATGGGCTGGGAGCCGCGCGGCAGGTCTGGTCTCTGCTGATTAAGGACCATCGACCTGAAGGAGGTCCCAGCAGCAACCTCACTTGCCCTTTCACTTTCTGCCTGATCCACGTGCCCTGCAATCAATTCGCCAGGTGAGCCTACCTCCCTACTCAACCTGAATGTGCTGGTAAATTGGAATAATTAACAGGTAGCCCACCTGAGGAGTCTCCAGGAACCCCAGGTAGGGTGAGCCTCATGGGGGTAGAGAGGCAAACAGGCCCATGCTTGTCTAAAGTGAATACCATAAAGTGTTAATTCCTAAACACAAAAGAAGCTCACATGTATCCTTCCCTTCTTCTTAGCTTTGAAGATTTTCAAAATAAAAAGTTTTTAAAAAATAAAGTTAACGTAAATGAATTTTGGTTCACGGCACTTTCTGAAGTCATTCCACGAATATTATAAGATGTAAGAGATGAATGTGGCTATTTCATGTGTCCATTGACAGAAGAATGGACAAGCAGACCATGGCCCAGCCACACAATGAATGTTGTTCAGCCTGAAAGGAAGGTGATTCTGACACAGGCTGCAGTGTGGAGGAGTGGTGAGCGCATTACGCTCAGGGACGTAAGCCAGACACGAAAGAACTAGTGATGTCTGAGTCCACTCATACAAGGCCTAGAGCAGTGGGCACCATAGACACAGAAAGCAGGACGGTGTGTGCCAGGGGCTGAGGGAGGGGAATGAGGACTGAGCGTCTCATGGGGACTGTCTTGGTTTTGCAAGAGAGAAGTAGTTCTGGAGATAGCAGTCATGATTGCACACCAGTGTGATGGACCCTGAAATGTGCACTTCAACAGGCATTAAGATGACAAATGTTATGTGTATGTAACCACAAATTTTTAAAACTTAAAAACAGAAAAAAGTCCATGAATGCAATAAGATGTACAACTTTCCTAATAGCCGAGAGATTGAAACCATAGGAATAAGCTATGGACACACTTGCTAGCCTGGCAGACAGGAAAATCACAGTCAGACGCCAGCCTGGCAGACAGGAAAATCACAGTCAGACGCCAGCCTGGCAGACAGGAAAATCACAGTCAGATGCCAGCCTGGCAGACAGGAAAATCACAGTAAGACACTGGCCTGGCAGACAGGAAAATCACAGTCAGACGCCAGCCTGGCAGACAGGAAAATCACAGTCAGACGCCAGCCTGGCAGACAGGAAAATCACAGTAAGACACTGGCCTGGCAGACAGGAAAATCACAGTCAGACGCCAGCCTGGCAGACAGGAAAATCACCGTCAGACACCAGCCTGGCAGACAGGAAAATCACAGCAAGACACCAGCCTGGCAGACAGGAAAATCACAGTCAGACACCAGCCTGCAGATAGGAAAATCACAGTAAGACACCGGCCTGGCAGACAGGAAAATCACAGTCAGATGCTGGCCTGGCAGACAGGAAAATCACAGTCAGACACCAGCCTGGCAGACAGGAAAATCACAGTCAGACACCAGCCTGGCAGACAGGAAAATCACAGTCAGACACCAGCCTGCAGATAGGAAAATCACAGTCAGACACTAGCCTGCAGATAGGAAAATCACAGTCAGACACCAGCCTGCAGATAGGAAAAATCACAGTCAGACGCCAGCCTGGCAGACCGGAAAATTGCAGTCAGACACTAGCCTGGCAGACCGGAAAATCATAGTCAGACGCCGGCCTGGCAGACAGGAAAGTCACAGTGTCAGACGCCAGCCTGGCAGACAGGAAAGTCACAGTCGGACACCAGCCTGGCAGACAGGAAAGTCACAGTCAGACGCCAGCCTGGCAGACAGGAAAATAACGGTGTCAGATGCCAGCAGGTCCGGAGCAATGGGAAGCCTGGTGCAGCCGGGGTGCGACCACTTCTGAACCTACCTGGCCTCAGACCACAGGGTCCAAGCACGCATGGCCCACAGTGCTGTTCCAACCTGAACACAAACCCACGAGCACCGCACCAGGACACACAGGTGTGGACTCCGCACACTCTGGAGCCAGGCCGAAACCCATCTAAAGGACGTCATGAGCGATGTAGAGACGAAGCGTGCAAGCTCAGCTGAGGGAATGCTCCAGAGCCGTCAAGTCAGTTTGTGTTTAGAGTATAAAAATTATCTTTGGAACAGTGTACCCCCTAGATGAAAGAATCAGGGAGACACTGCTGAGCCACCCTGGGGGCCAACCAGCACACACAGTACATGCCCACAGAGCGGGGCTGGGCGACGCCGGGCCGCGTGCCAGGGGGACCACGTGGACAAGCCCACTGGCTCGGAGGCGGAGGACAGCGACCTCAGGGTGGGGGAGCAGGCTGCGACCAGAGAAGGTGCTCCTGGGGGTCCGCTCATCCCACTCTGTCTCGTGATCTTCATGATTATTGTATACATGTTGGCACCCCACTCCAGTTCTCTTGCCTGGAAAATCCTATGGATGGAGGAGTCTGGTAGGCTGCAGTCCATGGGGTCGCTAAGAGTCAGATACGACTGAGCGACTTCACTTTCACTTTTCACTTTCATGCATTGGAGAAGGAAATGGCAACCCACTCCAGTGTTCTTGCCTGGAGAATCCCAGGGACGGGGTAGCCTGGTGGGCTGCCATCTATGGGGTCGCACAGAGTCGGACACGACTAAAGTGACTTGGCAGCAGCAGCATACACGTACACAGTGTAATCCTTAGTATGTAATTAAAGCTAGCCGTTTTTCTTTATTAAAAAGTTCAGTTCAGTTCAGTCCGCTCAGTCATGTCTGACTCTTTGCAACCCCATGAACAGCAGCATGCCAGGCCTCCCTGTCCATCACCAACTCCCAGAGTCCACCCAAACCCACGTCCATTGAGTCAGTGATGCCATCCAACCATCTCATCCTCTGTCATCCCCTTCTCCTCCTGCCCTCAATCTTTCCCAACATCAGACTCTTTTCCAGTGACTCAGTTCTTCACATGAGGTGGCCAAAGTATTGGAGTTTCAGCTTCAACATCATTCCTTCCAATGAACACCCAGGACTGATCTCCTTTAGAATGGACTGGTTGGAGCTCCTTGCAGTCCAAGGGACTCTCAAGAGTCTTCTCCAACACCACTGTTTAAAAACATCAATTCTTTGGTGCTCAGCTTTCTTCACAGTCCAACTCTCACATCCATACATGACCACTGGAAAAACCATAGCCTTGACTAGACGGACCTTTGTTGGCAAAGTAATGTCTCTGCTTTTTAATATGCTATCTAGGTTGGTCATAACTTTCCTTCCAAGGAGTCTTTTAATTTCATGGCTGCAATCACCATCTGCAGTGATTTCGGAGCCCAGAAAAAAAAAAAAAAAAAAGTCAGCCAGTTTCCACTGTTTCCCCATCTGTTTCCCATGAAGTGATGGGACCAGATGCCACGATCTTCATTTTCTGAATGTTGAGCTTTAAGCCAACTTTTTCACTCTCCTCTTTCACTTTCATCCAGAGGATCTTTAGTTCTTCTTCACTTTCTGCCATAAGGGTGGTGTCATCTGCAAAGAGGATCTCCCAAATAAAGTATAAGGGGACTTTCCTCTCCCAGGAAAGAAATGAATGGTTTCTACCCGTGAAATCTCGATACCGGGGCCGCGTTCACCACCGAGTCTGATGATAACCGGGTTAGCAGGGCGTGGGCACGGCGCCTGGAGGAGACCCCCGCCCGCGGTCACGCTTCTGAGGAGCCCCGCGCACTCCCGCTTCTCGGCGTCCTGGGAGCACGCTCCCGGCCGACGTCACCTTTTCTGGGAGAGAACGAGGAAGCGTGCAGAGAGGAAGGCTGGGCTCAAGCTGACCCCCTGCTTCTGTGGAGACGACGGGATGCGAATGGTGAGAATCGCCATCGAGAGGGGTACGGAACTGCGTTTTGTTTGTTTGGGAAACAAACACTGATCCCAGGGCGGGTCCCTGGAGGGCCTGAAGCGTGCTGTGCTCAGTGCTTCCTCATCGTCAGCACCTCGGCGAGAAGGCGCCTGAGCAGCAGCTCCACCCGAAGCTGGCAGGCACCTGCTGTGAGGGCCCTGCTGCTGCTGAGTCGCTTCGGTCCGGTCCGACTCTGTGCGACCCCACAGACGGCAGCCCACCAGGCTCCCCCGTGCGTGGGATTCTCCAGGCAAGAGCACTGGAGGGGGCTGCCTTGTGAGGGCCCTAAACTCCTGTACCCTGATGAAACACAGTGCTGGAAACAGCTCTGCCTCGATATAGGATCAAGACGAACCTGCAGGGGAAAGAGGGAGACAGGAACCAGGGACAGGCTCCTGGCTGTTTCCACGCCAACAATGGCGAAAGCTGTGCTCGTGGGCACCTGGTCCTCACCAGGTCCGTAGGGTGGCGAGGGCAGCTGTCCTCAAGAGATGTTCCAGACGTGTTCATCCGGAACCAGTTCCAAACAAGGCAGATGTTGGAGAAGCCATTGGCGGGAGATAAGTTTCACTCACACCCTTTAGAAAACCTCACAGGAAATTATGTCGACATTACTAGTTATTTGAGAAACGCAGATCCAGACTGCAGTGAGGCCATTGGCAAACACTCCACAGAGAATCAGCGCCGGAGAGGATGCTAGGAAAGTCAGTCTCTAACCAGAACAGTCAATTTTGAATTAACACTGGGTCTGTTTCTGTGACTTTAACCCATGTCTTGTGGATATTGTGGGTGTACATAATAGCCTGCCTCAGAGACACAACCTGCCCTCTCACCTGTGAAGGACTGTGAGATCCCTGCGCTCTCTGTGTGGCAAATGGCGCCTCTCACCTGCTTACCGCTCAGAAATCCACATTTGGAGAGGACAGAATCACAGATAGCTGTGGCATCTTTGTTTGTTGATATGACAGAAGATATTCCGTTTCACATCACCCTCACGCTGCCCGAGGCTCGCCGTTCTTGGAGGTACTTGCAAGGGCTGAACGGCCTCTTCACTTTGTGTCCTCACCTCCCCCATCTCTGATTCGTAAGAGCTCCTGGCATCGAGGCCCCGATGAGATGGCTATTAGGCCAGAAAAGGCCCCGATGAGATGGCTAGTCCACAGTCTTCTCAGTCAGCCAGCTTCCCAAATACAGCCGCGTTCCTTGCCTCCACACCTCATCTCTCGGATTCATTGGCCTAGGACGTGGCGAGCAGAGTGAGCCTGAACTTGGTAACAACTAGGCGTGCCAGTGTGAGAGCTTTGCAGCTAGTGGCTCGCCTTATTGAGATGGGATCCCAAGCAGCTCCTGGACCGACTGCTCTGGGAGTCTTTCCCTCAAGGTTCCCTGAAAATGGTGCCAGCTGCCCCCAGCACGTGGCAGCTGTGACAGGATCTTACTTAATTTGTAGGGTAAGTCTACCCAACTCAATGGCCAGCGCATTTGTTTGCGGTTTGTGTGCCCCAGTGTTATAAGTTGATGGGCTCAGGTTTTGTAGGGTAGATCACTCTGGTGTGCACACCGGGAGCATGTTCCTCCCTCACTTAGGACCTTTCCTTGTTGAGACAAGCCAGTTTGGCTGAGGTACCTTGTTTGGGGTGGGAGGAAGGTGTTTTCTGGATGATCCATCTGGGAGCCAGCTCTTGCGGGGCAGGGCTAGTCTAGCTGGAGCTGGCTCATTTGGTTTGCAGGGTGAAATTTACTTACTTGATTTGGGAGCCAGACCATCTATGCGTTGCTGCTGGACTTTGTGCTGATTTTGTTGGAATTTGTCTACATCCTTTGTGTCTTGGTGCTACAAAGCTTGTAGAAATGGGGAGTACTCCATCTATCCCAGAGGAAAGCCCTCTGGGGCATGTGTTAGATAAATGGGGAAAATAAAGCCTTGAGCCTATGGCTAAGAAAGATATAATACTGTGATGAAGTGTGGACCCAATATATTTTAGGGTCAGAAGAGCAAAGACCCCTGAATGACTCCCCCAGTTACTATACAATTTCACAGTTAGGAATGTTCTGCAAAATAGCAGGAGAGAAAGATGAGAGTCCATGAACAGAAGCATTTATGCTATCACATCATTACATCAGGAGAAGAGCCAAGGACTGCTGCCTTGCGGGGCAGAGACCTGAAAGGAGGCCCAAAGGAAAGCCCACTCCACAGGGGGAGAAGGTGGGAGTGGGGAAAGGTTATGCCAGAGCCTGAACCCCACCGGCTGAGCAGGCTGCGCCCCCCACCCATGTCCTCAGCATAGTCACCGCTTTCCTTGACTCCTGTTTACACTGCCGATGGGGAACAGACAGATGTTTCCATGGTAACTCCCGAGTCACAGGGACCTGGTCGGGTGTCACCGTCCCGGACCCGACAGGGCACCCAGTTTGGCCTGGAAGCCACTTCAGCAGCAGAGCGATTCCCCTTGTGCCGAGACCCCAGGGAGCCCACTGGGTTCCTGCAGATACACACTCCTTTCTCTGCCTCAGAGCCTCAGGTTTTCTTACCTGAGAAATCATAGCCCTGCTCACCAAGAGGACCCACTCCGCATGACTGAGGTTTCACCTCCATCTCTGTCACCCCCAACTCCACCTGGGCGGATAGTCACACACTTATGGATCTGACATTAACTGAGGAAAGAATTGACAAAGTTAGGGAGGAAGCGCACCAGCTCCGTCTGGTGGATCTGAGTGCAACTCACGAAGCTGATCGCAGTCTCCACCGTGAGCCCAACTGAGACCCTAACAACAGGGGCACCCCACTTCTAGAACATTATGGATGTATTTTAATGAGTCTTTGAAAAGGAGTGCCCAAACAAAAGAGCTTAAACGAAATTCAGGAGCTAAAACAAAAACCACACCAAGACCCATCAGAGTTCCTAGAAAGGCTTTATCAAGCCTACAGGCATTACACAAGGGCACAGCCTGAGGCCCATGAGCATGTAAGGGGGATAAACACGACCTTTGTCGGGCAAAGCGCCCCAGACGCGAGGAGGAAATTACAGAAGCTGGATGGTACATTTGGAAGGAGCCTTTCTCTGTTAGTAGAAATTGCTTTAAGGTATTCAACAAGGAACAGTGCAGAAACAAGCCGGTGAAAACCAGAAGGCAGCCTCTCTGGAAGCAGAGCTGAAGACAGACAGCCTGAAGGGAGTTGGGGGCAGGGGGACAATGCACTTAGGCAAGGAGAGAGGGTTAGAGGTGCTGGAGAGAAGACTGGCTAAGCTGAAAAATAACAAAGGGAAGGCGAGAGCCTCTCTCCTGGGGAGGAAAGGAACACCCTTGATGGTGAGTGCAGGGGCTGGGGGCTCCCTTGGACTTGAAGTGTCTGATCTTCGTTTCCCCCACGAGGCCCAGGTAACACCGACAGTGGGGAACGAGCTGATCTGACTTTCCGACAGAAGCGGGTGCACCTGCTCTGTGGTAAGCACCGAAGAGGCACCGGAAACATCCCAGTCTACCCGGGGCATGGGGGTTTCCGGAGAAGTAAAACAACTAAACATTTTCACAGCCTCTGGAATGCTAACTAGGGGATCTCACCCTTCCGCATAGCTTCTACTATAAGCCAGAGGGCCCAGTTCCCCTTGAGGACGAGATCTCCTTTGTAAATTAAACGCTCAAGTAACCATCCCACCAGAAGAGCTTGACATCAGGGTTCCGCTGGAGCACGCCTTGAGCCTACAAGTGGCACTCATAGAAACCCCAGAAAAGGAAACAGAACTCTTTCCCCGTGAAGTCCACCACAAGGTGAGGTCAGAAGTGTGGGCTGATGGCACACTGGGGAAGGCCATAAATGCAAGACCAATATAAATCCCACTAAAAATGATGCTGGAACACCTAATTTAAAACAATATCCCCTGAGATAAGATGCCCAAAAGAATCCCGTCAATTCTGGAGAAGACAGGACTGATCAGACTTTGCAGGTCTCCATATAACACCCCTATCCTCCCAGTAAAACACCAAACTCAGGAGAGTATTGCCTCATTCAGGACTTGAGGGCTATTAATGAAGTAGTCCACGACTTACACCCTGTGGGGCCTAATCCACACACTCTGCTCACAACTGCTCCCGGAGGACACAGTTGGTTCTCGGTCCTGGGTGTGAAGGGTGCTTCCTTCTGCACCCCTGTTGCAGAGGAATTGCAGCTGCTACTTGCCTTTGAACGGCAGGACCTGGGAGCACAGCCAGTCCAGCACTGCTGTGGGACAGTCCTGCCGCAAGCACTCAAAACTCCCACCTCGTCTGGGGAAACGCTGGCTAGGGACCTTAGAGACTTAATGTTGGGTGAAGGACTTTTGCTCCAATACGTGGATGACATGCTCATGGCAAGCCCTACATATGACAAGTATCTAGAGAATACTGTCAAGACCCTGAACTATTTGCCAAATGTGGATATAAGGTCTCCCAGGGAAAAGCCCAGATATGCAAACAAGTCACATATCTGGGCTCTGTCCTCTCCCAAGGACAACTGGACCTCTTGCCTGACAGAAAGCAAGCAACTGCAGGTTTGGGAGCACCGAGGATCTACAGGGAACTGAAAGGGTTTCCAGTAATGGCAGGGTTTTGTCTGATTTGGATCCCACACTATGGGCTCACAGGGAAGCCCCTGAGACACTGAAGGGACATGACCTTGAGCCCCTTGCTTGGAGTAAAGAGGACCAAACAGCCTTTGAGACAATAAAAAGGAACCTAGTCTCGGCTCCAGCTTTGGACTATCACACCTAAAGAAACCTTTCAAACTGTATGTCCATGACACTCAAGATAAGCCTCAGGGTGCTAACCCTGACCCTGGGGAGCGTCCCCCAACCTGCCGCCTGCTTCTCAGAACAGCTGGGACAGCCTGCCAAGGGCCAGTCTCTCTGTCTGTGAGCCGCGGCAGCTGCTTGTGGCACACTCCAGGACACTGAGAGGCACCCCCTGGGGCAAGCCCCGCCGTGTGCGCCTCATCGAGCAACGAGAAGGGGGCTGAGGGCTGCCTTCGGGGAAGCGCCAAGCCATTCTCCCCGACAATCCCCGTGAGACTTCCAGTCACTCCAGCCCTGAATCCAGCAGGCGCTCCCGTTTAATGCTGCGCCCACAGGTCATGGAGCTGCAAACTCCAGCAGACCGGACCTAGGGGACAAACCCCTGGCTGAGCGGAAACAGAACTGGTCACTGACGGACGCGGCTCTGTGGACCAGTGCCAGCGTGCCCGGGTGTCCGGTGGCAACCCTGACACAGACGTGGAGGCAGAAGCCCCGCCCCGAGGGCTCAGCTCAGAAACCGCTGCCTCAATGGGAGCTCTGCGCAGCCCCTGGCGGCCGGGTGCCCTGCAGGCCGCCTCCCCCTGAAGAGAAGAGACGGGAGTGCGGGGGGCGCGGTGCTTTTATTACGATGGGGGTGGGGAGCGGTGCGAGTGCGGCTTCCAGCCGGTCTGCGGCAGGGGACTGGGGTGGAGGGGTGGCTGTGCAGGGTGCAGACGGTGCTGAGCAGGAGAAGGCGGGGGTCAGGAGCGGCCGGGGAGGAGCGGTCCCGGAGGAGGAGGCGCCGTCCTACTTCCAGCGCCCGGTGACCTTGGCCTTCCCTCGGGTCTTGGAGCTGCAGGGAGCAGGGCCCAGTCAAGGGGGACGGGCGGCGGGAGACGCCTCCGGGGAGTGTGGGTGTGCTGAAGGCCGACGGGGGGCAGGGGCACACTGAGCTGCCTGCAGAGGCTCAGCCCGAAGCAGCCTCGCGGGGGGCAGGGGCTCGGCCACAGGAGAGGGGAGGGGACGGGAGGTCATGGCGGGGGAGGGGGGGGGGAGGCTGGAGTCAGACACTCACACTTTCTGATTGTCATTGACCCTGTTCCGGAGAACATTGATCTGAAAGAAAGGGCGAAGAGCAGCCCAGTCGCCCCTGGCCCCGCCCACCTCCCCTGGCCCCGCCCACCTCCCCAGGTCCTCCCGCCTGAGACCGCCCTGCCTCTCCCAGGACCCACGCTGGGCCCCAAGTGAGCATGGGGGAGCGAAGGGGCCGAATCGCTGGTGTGCCCCTGACTCCACAGGAGGCCCGGCTTGTACAATGGTCCTCCCGGTGGACTCAGGGCGCTGAGCTGCTGCCTCAGGCCAGAAGTGGGGGCCCTCAGGGCCGGGACCCTGGGAAGTGTCTGCTCAGCCCCAGTAACCCTCAGGCTCCAGGAGCACCAGCCCCGGCAAGGGTGGGGAGCACCACCTGACCGGCCCGGGGGGTATGGGGGACCGAGGCCGCCGGCGGGGGGCGGGGCGCGGGCGGCAGCTGCTCGCCTCGTATTTCTGCTGCTTGAACTTCTCCTGCAGGTCGAACTTCTCCGCTTCCAGGTCGTAGATGCTCTGCCAGAGCTCCCGGGCCTTCTCCCTGCGCAGGCCGGCAAGAGAGGTGGGCGGCAAGAAGGCCCCCACCTGCCTGCATCCGGATCCTGACCCCTGGCCCTGCCCTCCCTCGCCCCCAGGCCCCGCACCCTGGCTTGGCCTGGGCAGTGCCCAGCACTGCGGGCAGACGCCAGCGCTGCCAGGACAGAGCCTTAGGGCGTGGAGCTGGGGAGCCCCAGCGGGAAGGAGAGGGAGGCGAGCGCCGCCTGCCAAGAAGCCCCCGGCCAGCCCCTCGAAGCCCCCACAGGAAAGTGGGGCGGCAGCGCCGGTGACGGGAGGCGGGGCGCCCTCCGGAGGTGCAGCCCCGCCGGCAGCCCACCTCAGCTGGTCTTCGTTTAGGTGGTCGATGGCCAGCACCTTCCTCCGCTCAGCCAGAATCTTCTTCTTCTTCTCCCGCTCCGTCTGTCTCTTCCCACTTTTACGCTCTGTCTGGAGAGAGTAAGAAGCGGGGGAGGGGATAGAGAGGCCCTGCCTTCCCCGCACCCCCAGGCCCGGCAGGGAGACAGGCCTGCCTGCAGCACCACCTCCCTGCTGCACACCCAGGCCAGCAACGCCCGGCCTCCCTGCCTTCCAGCCCAGCACCTTGCCCTCCCCAGGCTCCCCAAAGGAGAGGAGAAGGACCTGAGGACCGGAACCTACCTGGGCCTGCACAGCGGAACAGCGGGAGAAGACCCCAGAGAAAGCCAGGAGAGGCGACAGACAGAGGGAGGGGCAGGAACACAGTGGAGACATGGAGGAGAGGCGTCAGCTGCCTCGGGGAGCCAGCTGCTGGACCCGCGTGCAGGCCGGGACAGGGCCGACTGCCAGCAGGGCCCTGCTTGAGGACCAGGAGGCAGGGCCTGGGGGCTGGCCAGGTCCACAGCACAGAGAGTTCTGCTCCCCCTTCCCCCCTCCAGGAATGGGGGGCACCACACTAGGCCCTGGGATGGGCCCTAGAAGGAAACCAGCCTGCATCCAGGCAGCACTCAGCTGCTTTCCAGGGTAGCCCATCTGACCATCTCAGAGCAGGCCACCCTACAAATGGAGAGACAGCCTCCAGGCTGCGGGAGGCCACACCAGGCAGACCTGAGATAGGGCTTCGGGCCTGCCAGCTGCACCAGCCACCAGGGAAGAGCGCTGGTGCTCTGGAGCCCCCGGCCCGGTAGCTCTTCCCAGGGAAAGCCAGCCAGGGAGAGCCAGCTCGGGGTCTGCGTGTGAGAACTCGGTCTCCCAGCGGTGGCTGGGCATTTCTCTCCAGAGACCCCCCGCAAGAGGAGGAGCCCGAGGCCCCCACCTTCTGGATGTAGCCTCCGAAGTGCATCATGTTGGACAGAGCCTTCTTCTTGCGTGCCTCGTCCTCCGCCTTCCTGCGGCTCTCCTCCTCCTCTCGGCGGGCGCGCTCCTCCTGGTTCCCGCGGGGAGAGAATGGGATACACTGGGGGCCAGACGCCCTGAGTCTGGGCCAGCACTGAGGGCGCGCCCGGCACAGGCTTGGCGCTGGCGGTGCCGACGGGAGGAGAGGGGCTGAACAGAGGGGCTCCAGTTCCCGAGGGCCTGCTCCCCTCCAGGCCAGGAGGCCCTGCTCCCCTCCAGGCCAGGAGGCCCTACGGTCGGGGCCCACCTGCAGCAGCGCAGGAGGGGGCTGCGGGGCTCGGCTCCCCGGGGCGTGCTGCGGAGGGATGGGGCGTCTCCTTAGACACTCCGGGAATCTCTGTCTCCTCCGCAGTCAGAGCCGGGACCGCGACCCTGGGCCCCGCCGACGGAGGCCGGCGGCCACTCACCGCCAAGCGCGCCTGCCGCTCCTTCTCGCGCTCGGTGCGGATACGCTGCTGCTCAGCGCGTTCTGCCCGCCGCTTCTCCTGCGGGGGGGGGGGGGAGGGCCGCAAGGCTGCGGTCACTCGGGACGGACCTCAGCCCCCAGAGAGGACCCGACGGCCTTCGCCGCGGCCTCTGAGTGCCCGCCGGCCCCGGCCCCGCCGGGTGGACGCCACCCTGTGCGGGGAGGTAGAGGCCAAGCCCTGTGGAGCAGGAGTGGGGCGGGGCAGAGGGGCTAGAGGGTGGAGGAGAGAGAATCCAGGCTCGGGGGAACCGCCTGGGCTCTGGGGCATCTGCCCTCCATCACTGGGGCGGAGTTGTGCCCAGGATGCGGGGGATGGGGGCGGGGATGCCGACTCCGCTCCGCCCTGGGGTGTCGGGGAGGGAAGAGAGCGCGGGGCAGGGCCCTGGGGGCTCCTGCTGGACCCCCTCCCAGCCGCCCAGAGGGCGCGACACCCACTATCCTGTCTTTGAGGGAGACCAGCTCCTCCTCCTCCTTCTTGCGGTTCTCGAAATGCGCCTCGATCAGCGTCTGCAGCTCGTTGAGGTCCTTCTCCATACGCTTCCGGTGTATGTCCTGGGTTGGGGGGGGGGGCGGCACTCAGAGGCGACCGCGCCCGCAGGGCAGGAGCGAAGCCTTGGGGTTGTGGGACCGACTGGGGCTGAGACCAGGGTGTTGTCGGACAGGGTGCCCCTCCCCGCGTGTCCTCCCCCAAGCGTGGCGGGGTTGGGGGCATGGGCCTGGGGTCTTTAGTGAGGCGGGGGCTGCCCTCCTTGAGCTCTCACTCACATCGAAGTCCACCCTCTCTCCATCAGGGATCTTGGGCGGCACCAAGTTGGGCATGAAGGGCCTGGTGGGCAGAAGGAGGGGTGAGCACCAAGCCCTCCCTGCCCAGAGGGGCTGCGGTACCAGGATGGGCAGGTCCCTCTCTTCCCTACAGAAAGGCCAAGACCCAGCCACCCATGCGTTGACACCAGCACGGTGCCTGCCACGGGCCCCCACGCCCACTCGGGACTGGGGCGCCTACAGTGGCCTCATGTATCCTCACAGTTACCTGGAGTGGAAACCACTCATCTCGTTCAGGAAGAGAGAGGCTCAGAGACATAAGGCTTTGCTCAAAAGCATGCAGCCAGGAAGTAGAGAGGCTTGGCTTTGCACCCTGGCTGACCCACACTCCTGGCCCCGACCCCAGGGGCCGGGGAGGCGGCAGTCGGCCTCACACGCCTCACCCACTCGCTGTGGGACTCCGGGCCAGGACGCTGAGCCCCGCTTTCCTGTCTGCCCTCGGGTGTGGGGCTCTGAACCAAGACACGGCAGTGTTTGCTCCAATGAGGGGCTTGGATTGCAGCTGGGCTGCTTCTGGAGTGTCTCCTGGACTGTGTGCTGAGGCACCAGATGGCAGGGTTGGCATTTCCAAAGCCCCACACCCCTCTGCACCCAGAGCTCCCACATGTGTCCTGTGTGGCCCCAAGTTGCCTTGTGTGGCCCTTTGTGACCCTCTGAAGCCACGTGCCTAGACTGACATGCTTCCACTGCTTGGCTTCTCCAAATTTTCTTCCCCCAGGTTCTCCTCCAGCCACCAAGGACAGTGTCCCAGCTCTCCTGAGGGTCGGACAGGGTGCCTGCCCAGGTCCATGGCTAGCCTTTCCTTCCCCTCTAGGTGGCCATAGTGCTGACTGAAGCAGGGCAAGGCACTGGTGATGGAGTGTGGGCGGTTTTCAGCCGCCCCATCCCCCTACCCCCACACACCCAGCAGAGACTCTTATGCGGTACACAGCCTACGCAGGTGCACATGGTGGCCTGTGCCTGCCGCACCCCAGCCTGCGCCCACGGGGCCGCGTGCACTCCAGCCCCATCCCGAGGGCCCTCTCTCACAGGCCGTCTCCTCCCAGGGCCTCACCACTCACCTGGGCTTGGGCTTGGACTCCTCCACCGGGCCATCTGGAGAGGAGGAAAGCACATGAACTTGGGGTCGGGAGGCCTGGGTCTGGCCCCACTGTGCCCCTGGTAAGCTGGCACCCATGAGCCTCCGTTTGCCCTTCACCAGTGATTCCCCACCATCCCGGGATTGCAGGAGCAACCAGAGCAGTAAGCTGCAGGGCTGCAAACCCCAGGCTCCGCTCAGGGCTGATGCTCAGGGGGTCTCGGGGACGCAAGTGCACACATCGCTCTCACTCAACAGTGTCTGCCACACAGGGAGGAGGGGTCGGGGACACGGCCCTGGGGTCCTGGCCCCAGAGTCCCTGCCTAAGTCTCTGCCTCTGCAGCCGCCCCCCAGACCTGAGGCGGCTCAGGACCAGGAAGCTGATAGGTGTGACTCCAAGCCCTGCCGGCTGTCTGCCTCCGGAGGTGTGACTCGGGCCACCTGGGCCCCTGTGAAGGCGGCAGGTCAACAGTGCCCACAGCAGTGACCTAGCCCATGGACCATCTGTGCCTGGGATCTCAGCCCCAGACACCCTACCCTCCAGTGGTTCACACAGGCTGCAGAACCCTCATGGACAGACATGATGTGACCACTGCCCTAACCCAACCTAGCCCCCTCCCCCTGGGCACCCCAAGGCACTGTCTCTGGAAGGAGGAGCCCAACCTGCAGACACACACAGTTCTGCCCCCAGGGTCTGCCCCTCCTCCCCCCAGGGTCTCTCCCTCCTCCCCCCAGGGTCTCCCCCTCCCCCAGGGTCTCCCCCTCCCCCAGGGTCTCCCCCTCCCCACAGGGTCTCCCCCTCCCCACAGGGTCTCCCCCTGCCCCAGGGTCTCCCCCTGCCCCAGGGTCTCCTCCTCCCCCCAGGGTCTCCCCCTCCCCCAGGGTCTCCTCCTCCCCCCCGGGTCTCCCCCTCCCCCAGGGTCTCCCCCTCCCCACAGGGTCTCCCCTTCCCCCCCAGGGTCTCCCCCTCCCCCAGGGTCTCCCCCTCCCCACAGGGTCTCCCCTTCCCCCCCAGGGTCTCCCCCTCCCCCAGGGTCTCCCCCTCCCCACAGGGTCTCCCCCTCCCCCAGGGTCTCCCCCTCCCCACAGGGTCTCCCCCTCCCCCCAGGGTCTCCCCCTCCCCCCCCAGGGTCTCCCCCTCCCCCAGGGTCTCCCCCTCCCACAGAGTCTCCCCCTCCCCACAGGGTCTCCCCCTCCTCACCTGGGTCTCTCCCTCCTCCCCCGAGGGTCTCCCCCTCCCCCCAGGGTCTCCCCTCCCCCAGGGTCTCCCCGCAGCTGCAGGAGGGGCTGCCCCACCACGTCCCAATGGCCAGCGGGCCTCACCTTCAGCCTCTCTACCTTCCTCTTCTTCTCCGTCTTCTAAACAGAACATGAGAAAGGAGTCACGGTCCCGGTTCCAAGCTCAAGGCCCTGCCAGTAGCCCCCTGTCCCACCCACACCTGTCCCACCCACACATCCTCAGCCAAGGGGGCCCTGCAGGGCTCCAGGTCCAGGATCCGCCTGTGCACACCTGCCAGGGCCCAGACCCGCCTGGCCGAAGGAAGCAGGTGCAGTGTGTACTGACGAGGCTGAGCCCAGCCTGGACTGGGGGCTGCCCAGGCTGCAGAGCATGGTCTAGGGGGCCTCCCCGCTGCCACAGGAGCGGCGCTGGGGCCCTTGCCAACCCCAGCTCAGGCGGGCCCCCTTCCCCCCTCGCTCCGGGAGGGGCCTCACCTGCGGCACTGGGCTCCCCAGCTTCAGCCTCACCTCCAGCCTCCTCTTCCACCGCCTCCTCGTGCTCTGGAGAGGTGAACCAGACAGTGAGCAGGCCCGGTGCAGGGAGGTGTGGGGCCCAGTGACATCCAAGGTCCCAGTGAGTGTGGGGGGCCCCGTGTGGCTGACAGGGGCTGCTCTGTTCTTGGTTTAAACCAGAAGCCGCAAACTGGGGCCCAACGGCCTGCAGACGTTTCTAGAATGTTCCTGGAGCAGTGGCCTCAGCAGGACGGGCGGCCACAAAGCCTGGAACGCTCCGTGTCTGCTCCTTCAGGGGAAGTCTGTGACGGGTCCTCTCGTTTGAAACTTGCCTCTCTGGGGCTCAAGCCCCCTCTGCACCTGGAGGTGCTGCTGAAGTGGGGCCGCCTCTGGGCCCCGTGTCTGACTCAGCCTCCCTCCCCAGCTCGTTCTCTGACATCATGGCACAGGGTCAGGGTCAGGGTCAGGGTCCTGTCCTAGACTCAGGCCCTGGAGCCCCTTCCTCAGTGTCTGGGACCAGAAAGGACCCATGTGGGTGAGGGGCCGCCCAGCATGCGAGAGGACCAGGGCCGGGGTGGAATGAGGAGGTGGGGTTCTATTTTCATCACTCGCTGGCAGGGTGTGGCCCCCAGCCGAGTCAGGCAGTGGAGCAGACAGGCGGCATGGCCCCGTCAGGACTCTGACCGCAGAAAGCCGGGGCTGGTAGGGGGGCTTTGCTCAGCTGGGAGCAGGGGCTGGGGACAGGCGAGATGCTTCCTGGGCGACCCCCACCCCGGTACCTTCCACGGCTGCTTCTGCTCAGGGAGGAGGCGTGAGCGCAAGAGAGGAGAGAAGAGACAGTCAGTTTCCAGCCAGGCTGTCCTTCTGCCCAGTGAGAGTTGGGGTGTGCTTACCTTCCTGCTCCCTGCGGTGTGAGGGGAGACGCTGTCAGGAACACAGCACACACGCACGTGTACACACGCGCGCACATACCCCACGGCCTTTTCCCAGAATGTTTACCCCTGTGCTGGGTCCTGGAGTCTGCCTGCCCCCCACCCACAGCCCAGCCCAGCCCAACTCCATTCAGCTGCTTCCCCCACCAGGAAACCTGGCAAGTGCTGGTGCCTAGGCTCTGCATGCCCCCTTCCCCGTCCACCCGGCCGAAGTCCAAGGGCACAAGCCCTCCACCCAGCCCCCAGTTCCACACCCTCAGTACCCAGGAGGGGGTCTTCGGGGTTCAAGCTACGCCTGTGGTCCTGTCTGCCCCGGGCACTGCCTCCCCCAGGGACGACTGACTGATGGGCTGTAGCGTGTCCCCCTCCCTGGTCCCGGGGACAGGGCAGAGGGCAGGGCCGGCAGCCCCCAGGGCCGTGATGCCAGGTCTGGGGCGGGTTTCTGGGCAAGGTGGCTCTGTGGCCTCTGGGTCCTCACCGAAACTATCTGGTCTCTTCTCAGGAGGCCCAGCCCCAAGCCCCTGGCCCAGTTCATCCCCTACCCCTTGGGTCTTCACGGCCAGCCCCCTGCCTGGGGCAGCCCGAGGCAGCGGGCTGGAAGCAAGGGTGTGGCTCTCCCCACACCCCCGACGGGTGCAGCCCCTGCCCAGCGCCCCAGGACTCACTCATACTCGTCCACCGTCTCTTCCACGTCCGACATGGCCTCCTCTTCCCTCTGCAGAGAGACAGTCCAGTGGCCAGAGGGCCAGCCGCCCGGCTCTGCGGGAAGCGCCGGGCCTGCCATCCCCCAGCCCTGGACCAGCTGCACTGTGCCCACGCCCCTGTCGGGCAGAGACGCCATCCCAGCAGGGCCAGGCTGCAGGCTCCTCACCCCTTGGACGTGGCTCTGAGTCTCCAACAGCCAGGCCTCTCCCCCGGGAGCGGCTTAGCAACAGGGAGGAACCTGCAGGATCAGCCAACACCCTGGGCCAAACTCAGGGCCCACGGTCACAGGGAGGGGCCACTGCCTGCGGCTCTGTCTGTAAAGCTCTCAGGGCAGACACGGAGGACGGATCAGGGCCACGGGGCCTGTGGAGGCCGGAGGGACACACGAGGGACACGCAGGGGACACGCGGCTGCAGAGATGCCCAGGGCTATTCTGCTGGCAGCTCCACAGACACACAGGTGAACAGCCACGGTCACACACACACCAGACACACACCAGACACCAGACACACACCAGACACCAGACACACACCAGATACCAGACACACACCAGATACCAGACCTACAGAGGCTAAATGGAATGGGGCTCACCCTTACACACGGTCACACACACACAGCACCCACCAGACACACATCAGATACCAGACACACAGAGGCTAAACGGAAGGGGGCTCACCCTCACACACGGTCACACACACACACAGCACGCACCAGACACTAGACACACACCAGACCCCGACACACACCACACATGGGGAGTGCGAGCTGAGCAGGGAATCTGAGGAGGATCACAGATGAGGGAATGCCCACGTGCCAGCCTGTGTGGTGGTTCCCTAGGGACCCTGGGCGGGTGTGGGGTCTGTTCATCTCTCACAGGCGCCGTCTCTATGAAAAGCCCAGCTCCGTGGAGCTTCTCCAGGGTGTCCCCCACACTGGACTGGGAACAGAAGCCGGGCCCCGAGCCCCCCTCCCAGGGCCTGTGTGGAGGCAGCCCAGGGTCCCACACTGGGAAGCGTCTTGCTGTCCCGTCGCTGTGAGCACCGGGAGAGGCCAGAGGGGTGCCTGGGAGGCCGGCCTGGCTCGGGACGCAGGCTCCACGCCCCGTGTGCGTGACCATGGGAAGTCTGTTGGCCCCTTGTGCCTCAGTTTCCTCTTCTCCAAGGGGAGGAAGGCTGGGGTGAAGGGAGGCTGCACCCAGCGCTGCGGCAGCCAACCTGTGACTCAGGCCACAGTAACAGCGCCCTGGACGGGGTGCTGATGCCCCCTCACCTGTCCCCCAGACCCCACCCTCACGGCTGAGACCCACCCAGGCACCCGTCTGCAGACGTGCCACGTGCCCCAGCTCTGGCAGGTGGCATGGTGGCCCACAAGGCAGCCCCTTTGAGGCTAAGAGGTGCTGAAGGCACCCTGCCCGCAGGCCCCAGGGGAGACCGCCTTAGGCGGCAGCCTCAGGCTGGCAACTCTTCTGCGCCTGCTCCCAGTCGTCCAGCCCTGCGGGTCAGAGCAAACGGACCTACAGTGGGGCAGGCAGGGCGGGGCTGGCAACAGGGCACTTTAGACTGAAGCTGGCTCCCCTGGGTGGGGGTACTCATCCCAGAGAGTCTCCAAATGGAGCCTGGGGGAAGAGCGGCAGGGGGACAGCCCCCAGCCCAGGGTGGGTGAGGACTGGCAGGCCAGCACTGCTCAGAGCCCCAGGGGAGCAGTCAGGCCAGGGGCCTGAGCCCCGGGAGGAGTCTGCCACCCTGGGGTGCAGGGAGGCCTCCAGGGAGCAGGTTGGCCAGCCTGGGGTGCGGCTCTCACACTCTCTCCTCTGCGGCCTGTCCCCCTGCCCGCTCTGAGCCCCCGCAGGGCCCTGCAAGCCCCCCTGCTCCTACAAGCACAGCTCTTAAAAATAGAGCCACTCAAGAGGCAGGTCGGGGTGGGGGAGGGCTTCCAGCCCAGAGGAGGCGTCTGAGATTGCGTCCAGGCGCTGGTGGCAGGAAGGCGGGCGCCAGGGGGGCCTCCAGTTGGGAGAGGGGCCGGAAGGCCCACACCAAGCCCCCACCTGCCCTTTCCAGCAGGTCGCCGTCACAGCCAAAAGGCCAGGGTCACCTTCCCTGGGGAATAAAGCAGAAACACTGGCTGTGCTGTCAAAGACCCAGATTTAACACTCAGCTTTGCTGTGTGACCTTAGCTGAGTCACTTAACCTCTCTGCACCTCTGTTAACCTATCCATGAAACAGAAGGCCGGAGGCCCCACCCTCAGCCCTGTGCCCGGCAGGCAGCTGGACTCATCCCGACCACAGCTGTTGGCCCACCCGCAGAGCTGGACCAGGGCAACGCGATCCTCCCAGATTCCTCTCCTGCCCGAAGACCCAGGTCAGAGGAGGAATTCGGGAGGTCAGGCTTCCCAGCTGCACCAGGACAAGAATGAGCCTCAAATGCCCGTCTCCAGGCGCCCGCCCTCATGTTCCCTCAGGAGGGAGTGGTTCTGCCCGCAGAGCTCCAGCAGGCGCTCTCCGCAGGGGCGTGGGGAGCAGGGACCCTGGGTGGGGGCACTGGACTCAAGGTCAACACCCTGACCCAGGGAGCCGGGGCCCCCCCACCAGGAAGCAGGTCTCTCTACGCCGCTCAGCCCACGCCCTGTCCGGGGTGGGGCCCAGCCCTGCGTCTGTCTGGAAGGGCCTCCAGGGTCCCTGGTCCCCTGGCTGCCTCTGGCAGGCGGCCTTTCTCATCAGTTCTGATAACTTCTGAACCCCAGGGAGGAGGATGTGGCCGCAAGGACTGTTCTGACTGGTGTGGGCACCCACGGCCCGGCTCTGGTCCCCAGGGAGTGGGGAGGGCCTGCCCAGGACGGGGCAGAGGCTCCCCGCCTGGAGGGAGAAGGCACCAGGAGGGGGTCCCCGGGGGTCGGAGCATCATTTCATTTAGAGGCCTGGCAATTATCTCTCCATCCTACAAGCGAGGGAACAGACCCATGGAGGGACAGCTGTTCACCCAAGACCTTCCACCCACCCCAGGCCTTCAGTGGGAGGTCTGTGATTCAGTCTCCAGCCTCAGGCTGAGGGTTGGTTAAACTAGGCTCAGAGATTCATCTCCAAGACCCCGCCCTCTAAAGATCCCGAGGGAAGGGGGCCTCTCCCAGCTCCGACACCCAGTCAGAGTGGACTCTGCGACTTGGGACAGAGGGCCCAGGCTACAGGGCACCCCTCTGCTCTTGGAGCCTGCCCCAGTTCTTACCCAGAACAGGAGCTGCCAACGTGCCTTGTGGTGTCTGCTCCGCCTCGCGGGGTCTGGGCAAGGGCAGGGGCTGGACCGGCTTTAAGCAGGCCCGCGGCCCGGTGGTGGGAGGCATGTGCGCAGGAGTCACGCCGGGGGTGGCGGGGGCAGGGGGAGAGGGGGTGTTGGCTGCTATTTTGGCAGGTGCCAGGGACTGAGCTGAGGGAACATGTACCCCAGGCCATATAAGCCCATGTGGTCGTCCAGCTGCTCAGATAAGCTATTTAAAACCAGGACAGACAGGCAGGGGACAGGAGGGAGCAGGCACATAACACAAGCCAGCTGTCTGTCCTGAGAACCCTGATAAAGCAGATGCCAGCAGCCGGGAAGGCAGGCTGGGGGCAGGGCAGGGGCAGGAGCTCAGCTGTGGTGATGTGTGCACAAGGGTGCTTCCAGGCTGCTGGCTCCTCCGGCGGGTGAACACCCTTGGGAGGGACGCAGGCTCTGGCGGCCTCGGTGAGCACACCTACAGAGGGGTCTGCTTGCCCCCCAAGCCACGTGACAAGCCCTCCCCGCTGGGCAAGGGAGTAGACCCACGGCAGGGGGTCAGATTCAAGGTCGAACTTCCAGCCAGGAGAGAGGCTTCTCTTCAAAGAGGCAGCTGGTTGAGTCAAGGGGCAGAGAAGATGGTTGAAGTTCACGCCACGATGGCTTTAAAATTACGACCTGCTAAACCCACTAGATTACAGTGTCCACACTGCCAGCACCCAGGGGCCTCGGATTTGCTTGCACGCCTGTGCCTGCGGCCTCCAGCACAGCACCTGGGTCATGGAAGGGCTCAGGACACAACAAAGAAGAGGAAGCAGACCTGGGGGGGGCCTGCTGTCTTGAATTCTCAGGGGCCCCGTCCTGCCCGACTCCTGGGTCCTGAGCCCCGGCCCTGCCAAGGGCCACCTGTGGGTGACGCACACTCCTCTCCATGGGCAAGGACGGCCTCTGCCCACTTCCCTCTGCCCGCTTCCTGACCCACATCCCGCCCCCGCCCCCAACTTCGCTGCCTGGGGAGCCCCAGGCCCTGTCCGTCACGTGCTCCTCAGCCGCTCTGCTATCGACTTGGCCCCATCTCAGCTGAGGCTGTCCTTCCACGGTCCCCGGGGTTCTCTGAGCCCAGTGGCCTGAGCCATCTCCTCCAGGCTCAGTGGCCCTTCCCGCACCAGTAGATCCAGGGTGGGACCGGCTGAAGCCAGGAGCCAGCAGCCGGCACCGGGGGACAGTGAGCAGCCAGGCCGCCACCCGCTCTCCTGGTCTGGCCCCCGGGGGCCCAGCCGGGCTTTATGTCCTGGCCCGAAATCTCCTGCAATTAAGGAACCGCTTTCCTACAGCTTCCCTTAACTCAAGCTACTTCAGCGGGTGCCTTGTAAGCTCGAAAGTCCTTCGAATGGGACAGAATTTGCTTGCGTGGATTCCTGGGAGAGGGCTCTGGCACCCGAGGCCCCACAGGAAAAGCCTGGCAGGTTCCAGGCATCTGTGGCCTCCAGGGGCCGTCCTCAGGCAGGATGGACTGACTCGGCACGCGGGCAGCCGTCACTGCAGCCGCCACAGCTGGCCTGCCCCGGACGCCCTGCCCTTGCACACAAGGTGAAGTCACCTCCCCGAGCTTACAGAGAGGCATGAGGACACAGAGACGGTGCCCGCAGCCCTGAGCACCGCAGGAGGCCCCGGGCGGGAGAGCCTGTGCTGCCCCCACCGGGAGCGGGGCACCCCCTCTGCAGCCTGTCAGGCGGGCGCCCAGGCTGCGTGCTGTCCTCACATGCCACCCTGAGGCCGCCCTGGGCACACTTCTCCCTCAGAAGGGTGAGTGCAGGGCCTTCGTGTGTAGATGAGGGAGTGCAAGGGGGTGGGTGGCGGGGTGCTGCCCTCCGCACCCTGCCCAGGCAGCCCCGATGGGCACCAAGGGCTCCCCCCAGGGACAGCAGTGCCAGACGCCCAGACCCAGGGCCAAGTGGGCCGAGACCCCTTGGGCCCCTCTTGGACCCCCATGCTGGAGGGAGGGCTCTGCTGTGCTGGGCAAAGCCACCCGCCAGGACCTTCCCGAGTGTAGCACGTGAGCGCTCAGCACCTCTCGGTCGCTTGCTGACCGAGTTCCTGGTGGGACAGCGTAGGGCGGGGCCTGCCTCTCTGGGGGTGCCCAGCCCAGCCCTCCTGGCTCCGTCCAGGAACTCTGGGGTTGCACGTGTGGTGGTGGGTGGGGGTGGCTGGCCAGGGCCTCCGGGTCCCGCTGCCCCCAGCTCTGGGTGGGCACGGGGCTGGCCACGCGAGACCTCCTGCTGGAGGCGGGCCAGTCTGGGTTCACAGGTGGGGCCCCGAGGCCCTTCCGTCCCTGGCCCCAGGAAGCGGGACGGGAGCCACCCTCAGGACCAGGCCCACAGGGAGGCTGGGGCAAAGGGGGTGTGGGGTGTCACTGACTCCAGAGAAACCCAAGCAGACACCTAAGAGCAGGGTTCTAATGTAGTCTAGTGATGGGGAGAGGTGTGGGCCACACACGGACTTGTGCGCGCGCGCACACACACACCCTCAGCCACACACACACTTGTGCACACACACACACCCTAAGCCACACACACACTTGTGTGCGCATGCTCACACTCACATACACACACACACCCCCAGCCACACACAGACTTGTGCGCACACACACGCACACCCCACACACACACACCCTCAGCCACACACACTTGTGTGCACACACACGTACGCCCCACACACACCCCCTCAGCCACACACAGCGCGCAGGGCTGACGGCACCAGGCTGGCTCTGGCTGCTTGTTCTACGCGCAGCTCAGCATCCACCCTGGCTCAGGAGGGCAGGGGAGCGGAGAACTGGGTTTGGGGGCAGGTGTGCTGGGCTGTGGCCACAGAGGCTGCTGGCACACGACTGCCTGCCCCCCTCGGGCCCCCACAGCCCAAACACCCTCCCCGTGGCATTTAGTCTCCACTGAAAAGCAAAGCTTCCGGAAAGAATGATCTTTTAGGTATCACTGGTCACACCTGAGAGTGAATGAGTTTATCAACCTTTTCCTGAGAGTGGGGAGGGCGCACAGGACGGCTTGGCCAGGGCAGCAGGCAGGGCGTGAAGGGGAGCAAGGCAGGGCCTGGGAGGGGTCAGCGCGGCTCCTCCAGCCCGGCAGGCAGTGCAAGGACGGCGGGGGCGCCAGGAGAGGCGCACGGAGACACCGGTGCCACCCGACGGCCCCGGAGGAGGAGGACCCATGTGGACAGGGTGGCGAGGCTGTGCAGACGCGCAGTGCCCGCAGCCAGACAAGGCGCGGGGCACGCCTGCACCCACAGGGCTGTGGGGAAGATGCCAGCCAGCGTCCTCCCGGGTCCAAGGCAGAACGCGGGCGGGAGAGGTGGCCGGCACAGCTGCTGGCCTGAGGCTGGCTTCTCACACCTGCGGGACCGAAAGCAGTCAGGACAAGGGGGTTCCCGGGGTGGGGCAGGGACACTCCCTTTTCCCCAGTCCCCCCATGCTGGGCAGAGCCAAGGCCTGCGGTAGAGGTGTGGGCGCCTACCGGCCCGCGTTCTCCAGGGACAGCCGCCCCAGCCCCTGGGCCCCCACACACCTCGGCACCCAGCGGGGGCTCTGGTTTCTTCCTCCACTGGGGCCTCCTGCCAGCTGCTGACTCTCTCTGCGTCTCCTGGTTCTGGGCATCAGGACAGAGACCAGGCTCAGGCTGCCACAGAGCCCCCTGGCCTGCCCCTTCCTCCTTCCGCCCTCTGACTGGCAGGCTTCCCCACAGCCGTCCCGCGTGCAGAGCATCTCCACTGAGCTCGGGGCTGTCCCTCCCCTGACAGGTCATCCCGCTACGTGTGGCCTGCAGGGAGACTGGGGGCAGAGGGGCATCCGCGGTACCTGCGGGCCCTGCTGTGTTGACTCCTGGGTCCTGCTGATCCACAGGTTGAGCCGTGACGTCACCACCCCTGAGAGCTGCAAGTTCTCCTGAGAAGAGAGCTCCTACCTTGCGGCCAGGCTGGCATCTCCAGAGGGTCCCCCTCACCACATCCACACAGCCAGGCCACGGGACCCTCCCCTGGAGATGTGTGCACAGCTGGGCTGGGGGCTCAGCAACAGACATGGCCGGGAAAGCACGGAGCGGTCCCGCAGTCCCCAGGCTCCAGCTCTGCAGACCCCAGGCTCAGTGGCCTGCAGACGCCTGGTGGGCCAGAGCCACTCACCTTGCGGCTGGAGGCTGGGCCCTCTCGGCTCTGGCCCACCAGCTCTTTCTCGAAGAGGTGGCGCTTGCTGGCGACATCCACAGGAGCCACGAGGAACTCGGTGCGGGACGGGCTTGAACTCTTGACAGACCCTGATCTCTGGGGGCAGAAAGCACAGGCTGCTGACCCTGGAGTGTGAGGGCCCTGGCATGCCCAGCACACTCCAGGGCCCGGCCCGCTCACCTGTATGGCTGAGTGGTATCGCTCCAGCTTCGGGCCTAATTTGACTGAGCTAGCCGGGATCCTCACGCTGGCGCTGCAGGGCAGGAAGACAGGGCAAGACAAAGTCGGTGAGGCCCTGCCTGCCCACGGGACACCAGGCCTGCCCCTGTGCCCCACCTCACTCAGGCAAAGAGAATGCGGCCTCCGTATACAGACTGTGGGCGCTCCTTGTCCTCCCGAGACACAGTCCATTCGACAGGACACCCCAGGCCAGAAACAGCTGCTGTCCCTGCCCCGTGGAGTCAGTCCCGCCTCATAAGCTGCTCCCCTCTCTCCACCTTCCACCCCCCCAGCCCCCAGGCCCCCCATCCCAGATCAACCCCATCCTGCCCTCAGGCACAGGCAGTGTGAAAGGCTCATGACCTGGGTCTGATGCCCTCCTGACCCTGGCGCCCCCACCCTGCAACCCATGCTGCTGCGCTGGCCAGCTGACCTCCATGTGGACTCCACTCCAAGCCCCTCCTTTCACCAACCCTCCGTCCAGAGCTGCCTGCAGAGCTCTCCCCACCTCACGCCCCCTGACGCCTGCCACCCTGTGCCCTCACCCCACTCTCACAGGCTGAGCTCCCCTGACTGCAAGAGGCTCCGGAACCCTCAGAACCTCCATGCCCCATGGTTCCTGCACGTCTCACTCTGATGCGAGGGCAGCGACCCCCTCATCCACTGTGTGCCCCATGCCCCCCGGCCTTGCCCAGAACCGCTGGCCTCAGAGACAGTCTCGGGGCAGATGGTGCAGCCTGCATGCATGAATCCCCAGTGCTTGACTCAAACAACCCTGGTGCACCCACTCCCCGCCCTGGGCACCCAGTGGCTCAGGATGTCCCCTCCCGCCCGCCCCCTCCAGGCAGCCGGACTCTCCCCTTGCTGCACCTCGGGCCTCAGCCCCACGGCAGATGAGCCCCAGGGCCCCTAGGCCCTGACCTGCGGGTTAAGGCCACCTCTGAGCTGTCTCTCCGGGGGCTCATCTGGAAAGAAAAGGAAGGTGCCAGTGAGTAGGGTCCATGGCAGCCACAGCCTCCACAAGAGAGGACTCAGCTCTCAGAACGCAGCCCGCCCTGGGGTCTCCCCACCCAACACCCCTCTGCACAGACCCCGGCCACACCCCCATGGAAGACCCGCCTCGGGCCTAGGGCATGGCCCCTCCTATCAAGCCAGGTCAACAGACCCCCCTTGACGCCCCCAGATCTTCTCGGGGTGCCTCCTGCCTGCCTCCCCACTGCCCCGAGCCCTGCATCGAGGGGCCCATGGCAGCCAGGCTTACCCTGAAGGAGATGGTACGGGGGCTGGAGCGCTGCAGGGCGCTGCTGAAGGTGGGCGAGGCCTGTGTCGGCGAGGGGGGCTCTGCCTCAGCCTCCATGCTGGGGGTCCTCACCTGGACAGAGCAGGGGGCGAGTCACGCCGGAGGACAGGCAGCCCAGAGCCCCCACGGGCCCGGCTCACCCAGCAGCTGCGGGGCAGTGGCAGTAGGCCAGTCCTCTGCTCCCGCCCACTGCCTCGGCTGCGGGGGTGCGGCCACAGGCCCAGGGCCAGGCCAGCGGACAGGGCTTCCGGGGGCAGGGGGCTTCTGGAAGCATCTGAGGCTTCCCTGGAGTCTAGGTCTAGGATGAGGGTGCCAGGTGAGACTGCAGCTCAGTCCCCTGTCCTGCGGGTGGCGGAGCAGGCGGGGAGAGGAGACACAGCTGGGGCTGGCCTGGAGGGAGGAGGACAGGAAACAGAGAGGCAGCCAGAGATGCCGGGAGGACAGGAAATGGGGAGGCCGCCGGAGATGCTGGGAGGACAGGAGACGGGGAGGCCACCAGGGATGCTGGGAGGACAGGAGACGGGGAGGCCAGCAGGGATGCTGGGAGGACAGGAGACGGGGAGGCCGCCGGAGATGCCAGGAGGACAGGGAGGTAGGGGGCATTGCGCACCTGCAGAGTGACAGGCGGGAGGCTGCCAGCCCGGGGCAGAGGCCCCGCCGAGGACTCAGGCTCCTTCTCAGGCCCAGCGCCCCCAGCACCCCGCTGCCCCCTGGGGCTGGGCGGGCGCTCCACTGAGGCTGGGTGCTCCCGGGCCTGGGGCTGCGCTGGGGCCATGGCCCTGCCTGGGGCCAGCTGTGTCTGGGGGGCCAGCGTCTTCTCGAAGACAGTGGCTTTCTCAGATACCAGTCTCTTCTCCGAGACACTGGCTTTGTCTGGAACCACCCTCTTTCCTGAGAAGGCTCTCTCATCCAGCACAGCAATCTTCTGGGACACGGAGCATTTACTGGGGCTGGGGGTCTCAGGATCCAGGCTCACTTCCAGCTGAAGTGTCTTCCCTGCAGCAGGCGGCTTCTCGGAGCCCGCAGGCTCCCTGCCTGCCAGGCCCCCCTCATCCGTGGAGCCGCGCTGCGGGCTCAGTCTCCGGCCAGATGGCGACTGCACCCGCTCCTCGGGGGCCGGGGGTGGATGCCTGGCCTCCCGCGGCTCCGAGACGGGGGCCTCCCGCAGCTCCGAGAGGGGGGCCTCCCGGCGCCTCTGCCTCCGTTCCTGCCGCGTCCTCAGGACGGCCCGGACATCCTCCTCATCTCTGGGGTCTGGGGCTGGTGGCTGGGGCCCCTCTGCTTCCTCCTCGCTCAGCAGTCTGAGTCGGAAGGGAGATGGCGGGAGACAGTCAGAGGCTGGAAAGACCCCGTGAGCACCCAACCCAGGGGGACACCTCGGGGTGCTCGGTGCCCTCCCAACCCCTTGAACGACTGTCCCTTAAATCAGGATCGCTTCCATCTGCTTTACCCATCGGGCTTCTGAGGTATCATCTGAACAAATCACAAGAGGCTTTAAAAAAATTATAAACGCCTGTAAGGTGCAACCACTCCATGTTCAACAAACACCTCTCCTGTGTCAGGCCCTGCCGCTTACAGATGAGGAGCACAGACGGGCAGGGAGCTGGCCTGAGTCACACGGCGCAGGGCAGGGAACCAGGAGTGGCACCCAGGCCTCTGCGCCTCTGCGCCTCTGCGGCCACGTGGGGGCAATGCAGGCCGCACACCCCACGGCCCCCTCTCCAGGGAACACCACATGAGGCGGCCCCAAACCTGGCCTGCAGCAGAGGGGCCCCTCCTGTGCCTCCACCCGCCCGCCCATGGCTCAGGTGAGTTCACTTGCTGGCTGAGCCCGCTGCCAGATCTGCAAACTGGGCTTTTTTCGAGGCAAGAGGAGACACGTCCCCCAAGTGGGCCCCATCCCCTCGGACAGGCCTGTCACGGCGCTCAGCCTCGGGGCTGGTCAGACCAGCAGCGCCTCCTTCCCATCAGAGACCTTGGGAGTCCGCTAGCGGGAGGGGTCTGGGCTGAAGGGGCATGGTCAGCCCAGGGCCCAACAACCCCCAGGCCCTGCCCCCGGTGCTCGAGCTGCACACTCGCTGACTGCTGCCCACCCGTGAGGAGGGTTAGCACCCTCTCAGGAGCGTGGAAGGATGAGCTGTGCTGATAAAACGCCCAGCAAGAGCCGCCCAGCTCATCCACGCTGGTCCTGACTGCCGTCCCGACCAGGGTGGGGCCTGCAGAAGGCCAGCCCGCTCCCCAGGCAGGGGCGGCTGGTCCATCCTCACTGGGGTCCCGCCTCCCACCCACACCTCTCAGGGGCCGGCGGGTCCTCATCATCCGCGGCAAAGCTCAGGTTCCGGTGTCGCCGCCGGCGTTCTCGCTCCTGTTCCTCCTCGTCCTCCAGGGTCCACTGCCGGGTCAGGCTGTGGGGGACAGGGGGTCAGCGCAGCCTCAGGCTGATGCCCAGAGCATCCCGCTGGCCAGCATTGTGGGGAGGGGCCGGCGGGCCGGACTTCACCCTGCACACCCACTGGAACTGGGGTCTACTCGCCTGGGTGTCCTGCATCCCCGCTGCAATCGGGGTCCACCCGCATGGGCGTCCCCGCGCCCCCACTGCAATGGGGGTCCACCCGCACGGGCGCCCCCGCGCCCCCACTGCAATGGGGGTCCACCCATACGGGCGCCCCTGCGCCCCCACTGCAATGGGGGTCCACCCTGCCTGGGCTCCCAGGGACGTGGCAGGGTGGTCACTGCTCGGCCCGAAGGAGGCAGGTGAACCTGGCAGAGCCCGGCTTTGATCTGAGGCTCTTAGATGAACAGTTACTGAGAAACACCCCAGCTCCCCAGCTCCCCCGGGACGTCCCAGCCCCCCAGACAGAGATCCCAGATGAACCAGCCATCCCCAAAGGGGAACCCAGCATCACTTCCCTCACCACCTAGGCGCTCCGTCAGCCTCCGTCACCTCCGAAAACCAGCCTTCCCAGCCCTCCCATGGGCAGGAGCGAGGGGCACAGCCTGCCTTTGGCCCCTGGTCATTCTCCCAGCCACAGTCCCTCACAGGCCCTCTCTGAGCCAGGCCCCCTCATAGCCATGCCCCGACCCTGCCTTCCACCATCCCGCCTCCAGCCCCATGTCCCTACAGCGCCCTGCCCCAGCCTCCCACCAGTCATCTTCACCCACCTGCCCAAGCACCTACCTTCCCCCCAGCCCCCCACCCCGATTCTAGCCAAAGAACAAAGAATCTCTGAGGAACTGAGCTGGGCCAGCCTGTCACTGGGAACTGTGGGGTCACAGACCCACCCGCCAAACACCGAGAAAGGGAAGTGACCCCCGCTCTGCCCCAGGAGGGAAAGGGCTGGACTTCAGCAGGGGGGACAGGATGGCCTCGAGGCCAGGGGCGGGGCCCCCGGGGAGGGAGGCGGGGCCCGCGCGGGAAGGAGGTGGAGCTTCCCGAGGGGCCGCAGGAGAAGCTCCGGGCTGTGTGGGCCGGGGGTACCATCCAGCACTGTCTGGGAAGGCCACCCTCTCGCCTCCCAGCATCACTGCAGGGTGGTAAGGCCCCCGCCTGGTCAGCGCCTAAACCTGTTCCCCAGCCTCTCCACTGCCCTGTTCCTACCGCGGCCTCGCCTGCCTCTACAGAGCCTCGCATGCAACCACGGAAGAAGTATCACGGGAGGAGCAGGCACGTTTCCAGGGGGAAACCCACAAATTTTATCAACTGAATGACATAAAACCTAAGAAGCTTCCTAAAGGAAAGAGCCCCCGGCCCCTGGGGAGACTTCTGCAGGGCCAGGTCAGACAGCCTGCTTGATCCCTCCACCTAAGGGGGGGTCACTTCCCTGCACCTCCCCAGTCCTCCTCCCTGAAAGGGGCAGGAGCCACACCACCACCCTGATTTCTTCGTTCAGGCCCAGCGTCATGTTCGCTGACCTGGTGTTTAGTAAACTCACGCTTTTTGAGCAGGATCCACACACAAGCGGGTTCTAGGGCTCCCCCGCTCGTGAGCAAAAGGACAGGAGGGACCAAGGACACGGGGTGGCAGCGCCAGAGGGGACAGAGCCCTGAGGAGCCGGGTGTGCTGGCAGAGCGCAAGCCCAGGCCTGGCTGGGATGTGCGGCAGCGGTGGGGGGACGCTGGACTCAGCAGAGGGGGCGCCAGGACGGGCACTTGGGGACCGAGGGAGACGCGGTTTCACTCCCTGTGTGGAGAGCCACTAGGAGACTTAAGTGATGGATTCAGGACACAATTTGAAGGCAGAGTCCACTGGGTTTGCTGGGGGGCTGGATGGGGGGCCAGCGAGGAAACGAGAAAAATGAAGGAAAATGGGCTTGAGCAGCTCCTGGTGGTGCCTTTAGAAGGCTAGGGGCCATCAGGGAGGGAGGGGTTCAGTGAGATGTCTGCAGCCGTGGTGGTGGAGGGGCGGGAGGACATGAAGGGTGAGGAGACACTCACTCGATGGAGGAGGGAGGAGCCAGTCTGGTGGGCCACAGGAAGGGGCCCACCGGGACAGTGCTGGGCAAAGATGCTCCCAGATCCTTAAAAAGAGCCCGACTGGACAAGAGACAACCAGGGGGCTCCAGAAGGAGGAGCTGGTGACATGCAGCATCTGAGAAGGGTTAACAAGAAGCGGTATTTGCAAACAAAGTATGGATAGCTTGTCCCATGGGGAGAGGAAAGGCCATGGGACAGGGTGTATTCACCACGGAGCCCAGAACACACATGCCGCCAAGCGTGGGGCCAGGAAGGGGGCAGGGCTCCTCCTGACAGGTCACCAGACCTCTGCCTGGCACACGGGAGCACAGAGGGGCAGCAAACCCTAGGCCCCGCACTGGTACCTGCCCACACCTGGCCGTCAGGCGCGCTGGCAGTACAGACCTCAGCGCCCCTGCCTGTCAGGGCTCAACTCCCCCCCGAGTGGGTGGGAAGGGCTCCAGCCCAGGCTCAACGGCCTTGATCACGGGGTGGAAACTGAACCACCCCAGGCCTCTGCCATCACTCACTCCACGGGAACCCACGGCCCCTCCAACCAGGCCCCAATGCCCTCGTCCAAGTGAGAAAGGTCCCCTGCACGTGGCTTCCCCTGGGTCCACACAGTCAGCCCTCCCCCTGTGGACCCTCCCTCGAGTCCACAGTTTGGGGTCAGCCATGCACTGCAGAGATGAGAGACCACCCCCCGCAGGGAGACTGGCCCACAGAGATGGGACTCCCCAGCACACCTGTGGCCAGATAGGGATGGAACGCCCAGGACTCCTTGGGCCTGAGCAAGCCTGTTCCCACGCAGGCTGCTCAGCCCTCAGGGGAGCTGCTGGTTTGTAGGTGGAACCTGGGTCAGACAGCGTGTGATCTTTCAGAGCCTAGTCTCAGGGAAGTGACTCACCCCAGGCAGCTCCTTGCCCAGAGGGTGTCAGCCCAGGTGACCTGAAGTGACCCCCAGCTGTACACCAAGACCCCACTGCTCACCTCAGTGATGTGGCCCCCCCCCAACCACACCGTCCCCCCCAGCCCAAGAGAAACGTTGTCTCCACCAAACAAAGAGCTACCCCTCTTAAGAGAAGGAAAGAGAGAGAAGGACAGGAGGGGTGGAGGTCAGGCTCCCAGGGGGCCGGGTAAAGCCCCAGGAATGAATATACGAAGCCCCAAAGGCCGAGGGCAGTGCCAAAGAATGTTCCAACTTCTGGACAACTGCATTCATTCCACACGCTGCTAAGGTTATGCTCAAAATCCTTCAAGTTAGGCTTCAACTGGATGTGAACTGTGAACTTCCAGATTGTGAAACTGGGTTTAGGAAAGGCAGAGGAACCAGAGATCAAATTACCAACATCTGCTGGATCACAGAGAAAGAAAGGGAATTCCAGAAAAACATCTACTTCTGCTTCATTGACTACGCTAAAGCCTCGGACAGTGTGGATCACAACGAACTGCGGAAAATTCTTTAAGAGATGGGAATACCAGACCACGTTACCTGCCTCCTGAGGAACCTGGGTGCAGGTCAGGAAGCAACAGTTAGAACCGGACATGGAACAATGGACTGGTTCAAAACTGGAAAAGGAGTATAATAAGGCTGTATATTATCACCCTTATAACTTATATGCAGACTCTAATAACTTATGTCTATAACTTATATGCAGACTACATCATGCAAAATGCAGCTGGATGAAGCCCAGGCTGGAATCAAGATTGCAGGGAGAAACATCAACAACCTCAGATATGCAGATGACACCATCCTTATGGCAGAAAGTGAAGAGGAACTGAAGAGCCTCTTGATGAGGATGAAAGAGAGTGAAAAAGCTGGCTTAAAGCTCAACATTCAGAAAACGAAGATCGCAGCATCCAGTCCCATCACTTCATGGCAAGTAGATGGGGAAAAGGTGGAAGGAGCAACAGCTTTTATTTTCTTGGGCTCCAAAATCACTGTGGGCAGTGACTGCAGCCATGAAAATAAAAGATGCTTGCTCCTTAGAAGGAAAGCTGTAACAAACCTAGATAGTGCATTGAAAAACAAAGACATCACTTTGCCAACAAAGGTCCATGTAGTCAAAGTTACGATTTTTCCAGTAGTCATGTATGGATGTGAGAATTGGACCATAAAGAAGGCTGAGCATCAAAAATTGATGCCTTTGAATTATGGTACTGAAGAAGACTCTTGAGTGTCTTTTGGACAGCAAGGAAATCAAACCAGTCCATCCTGAAGGGAGTCAACCCTGAATATTCATTGGAAGGACCAATGTTGAAGCTGAAGCTCCAATACTTTGGCCACCTGATGGGAAGAGCCAACTTACTGAAAAATATCCTGATGCTGGGAAAGATTGAAGGCGGGAGGAGAAGGGAACGACAGAGGATGAGATGGTTGGATGGCATCACCAACTCAATGGACATGAGTCTGAGTGAGCTCCGGGAGTTGGTGAAGGACAGGGAGGCCTGGCCTGCCGCGGTCATGGGGTCGCAGGAACGTGACTGAGGGACTGAACAAAGGGCCCAGCGCAGTGCTCAGCACTCAGAAGCACACGTGTCCAGTGAGCACAGTGACCAGAAAACCAATAAACAAAGGGAGCAGTGAGGGCTCTGACATGTGCCTAGAGCACCGGGTTCTCACAGGCGCCACTGACAAGAGGCCCCCACAACCTTGAGGAATGCGGTGGGGGGGGCACCTCCATTCTGCAGATGAGGCTCCCAAGGCTCACTGGATTAGCAAGGTACCCACTGCAGGATGGCCAGTAAAAGGAGCCGAGGTTCCCAGCCAGGGCAGCCTGTTAACCACAGGCCCAGTGCCAGGAAGGATGCCCAGGGAGGCTCCACCTTCTCAGGAGCCCAGGAGCTGAGCAGTCAAGAGGGAGTGGGGTGCCTGGGAGGGGCCGGAAGGGGTGGGACTCCCCAGCCCCGCCTGAGCTCCGGTGCAGCCTGGGGAAGCAGGTTTGGGGAGACCCAGCGGCCAACAGCTTGTCTAGAGCGCCAGGGTCAGTGCACGCTGACACCCAGGGGGTCCCAGCCAAGGCCACCAACTGAAGCCCCAGCAGCTGCCCCTGCACCTCCCCCCACCCAGGCCTGCCAGCCCCCACGCTCCATCCTTAGAGGAAGGGATCTCCTGTTCCCTTCTGTGGTTCGGGAAACTCCCTGCCCGCTGTCCTGGGGAGAGCCAGTTCAGCTCCCTCCCCCAGACCCTTCTTCCTGAGTCCGCCCTGCCCATGGTCAGCAGCTGAGGGCAGGGGTGTCCCTGCGGGCAGGTTGACCAGCAGAACCCTTCCTTCCTAAGGGAATTGCACACAGAAATTTGCTGTGTGACAGGTCAGGGCTCAGCTGCCTGGGGAGGGTTAGCAGGGGAGGACACAGGGCTGCCCCGGGGCGTTCCGTGGAGGCCCAGGCTCAAAGGGCAGGACGTGCAGACCTTGAGAGGGGAAGAGCAGGTGCAGGCCTGACACCAGGCCCTGTGACCCGGGGCCAGTGTGCTGCCTGAGGGGAGCCAGACTCCCCAGGCGAGGGGCCACTGTCAGTGGTCGGTGAGACCCCCTCCAGCCCTGATGGTCTAGGGAGAGGTGCCAGGGAGAACCAGGCAGCTTGGGAGGTGGCAGGGCTGCGGGAGGCCAGGCAGGGAAATGATTAACCCCCCGCCGCTCTGTCCTGGGCACCTGACCCACCCTCACCCCCCGCAGACAGGCCCGCCCCGCCTCATGGGGAGGAGAGGGCAGGGCGCCAGGTGCCCATACAGGGCTGGGTGTCTGTATTTCAACCTGGCGCCAAGGATGGGGGGCCCGCTGTCCCTCCGCTGCCCACCTGGGCCCTGCCTGGAGCCATGCTCCTCGCCCCCTCCTCAGCACCCCCCACCCTCGCCTTGGGAGCTCGGTTGATGGTGACTCACAGCCCTTCCCTCTGCCAGCTGGGGCTTGTTCTCGGGAGTGGGGCGGAGGGTCCCAGCTCCAGCTGCCTCCTGGGCAAGCTGCGGCTGCCCAGGGCGCTGGGGAGGCAGGGCAGCTTCCCCAGGGCACTCGAGCCCACCCTGCAGCCACAGGAGCCTGGGGCCTCTGAGCAGAGAGCCAGCGAAGAACAGACCCTGCACCGCCATCCTCAGTGGACATCTGAGCGGACGCAAATGCCCAAGGCCCAAACGGCAATGTCAGAACCTCCCACCCACCCCGACTTCTCCGCACTACGCAAGGCCCACACGTGCGTGTGCATACGCACACACGAATACAGACAGGCCCTGCCTGGAAACACAGACACTCCCGCATCAGACCCACACGCAGAGTCCAAGACCTTGACTGCCAGCCCCACCCTCTGCACAGACCCTCCCTGGGTGTGACTGGCCTCTGAGACGCTGGGCCCCCGTCCAGAGCACCAAGCGCCTCCTTTCTTGGGGTGTGTCCTCCCCTCTCCAGACCCCACAGGCCTCTGCTGCGGAGCAGCGAGGACAGAGTCCAGGGGGACCCCAGCCCTGGGGGGGTGGTGCTGCCATGGGGGGTCCCTGGAGCTTGGGGCCCTTGGCGGCTGGAGGGAGGGGAGGGTCAAGGTCCTGATGGGAGGGGCTGCCCACACCTGCAGAGGCAGCCTGGCCTCACCACCCAAAAGCCCGCCTGGGGCCAATTTCTACCAGCAAGAGCCATTGGGTCAAGGAGTAGGGACCCAGCTCCTGCCCGTCCACTATATGGGCCTCAGTCTTCTGGGGATGGTGTGGGGCGGGGGGGGTCAGGAGATGCTTTTGGGGGGACCCCAAGAGGAGTTCAGGGGTCATCAATCGCATGAGGGTGCTGCCTCCTGGACACCCACCCCCCCCAGGCTTCTCTGACCCTGACTAGATGTCCAGGAGACAAGGATGAGACACCCAGTCCCTGGACCCTTTGAAGGCCCCGCTCGTGAGTGAAGACTGAAGCACAGAGAGGGAGAGGGCCAAGCGTGAGGGTCCCAGCCCCTACAGCACCCCGAAACACTGCGCCCAGAGCCTGAGCCTCATCCCTGGGAGGGCACCTGCCTGCTCAGCCTGCTCACTGACCCTGCGAGGCAGTGTGGCCGCCTTCTCCCGGGAGGGGCCTCTCGGACTCTCCAGAGAAAGACAGGCAGTCAGGGGCGGCTCAGAAGCTGAGACTTGGCCGTTTACCTCCTGAACGCCTCCCCAGCCCCCAGAGCGGCCTCTCCGGGCTGGACAGCCCTCCGCAGGCAGCCTGCTCGGGCCTGCGTCCCCAAGGAGGAAGGAGGGCCGGAACCCGGGGGCTGGGCGGCGTGGCCCCGACCCTGTGGCCCCCGGAGCAGTCAGGGCCCCGGCTCACCTGGACAGAGCGGCCCAGCTCTTCCTGCTGACCGACATGCCGCAGACCGCCGCGCGTCCCGTCCACTCCGCGCCGCCCCGCGCCCCGCCCGCGGCCCAGGTAGGCTCCCCTGGCCTCTTATCCCGGGCCGCGCCCGCGCCGCCGCGCAGCCGCCCCGCCTGCCGCCTCGGATTGGCCTGCGGCTGGGGGCGTCGCGGACGGAGCCTCCCCGGTCCCCACCCCGGCCTCCCGGTCCTGCGCCCTAGACCGGTCGCCACACCGAGGGACAGACGGACGGATGGACGGGCGGACAGGCGCCCAGGCCGCGCGGGGCGGGGCGGCCGCCCAGGGTGGGGACCGAGACTTCCTGCTCGGAACCTGTCGAACCAGCCCGCCGGGCCGCCCCCTCCCGCGGGTGCCCGACCGGGAGTAGGGTGCCCCGGGTCAAGCCCGCTCTCCGCCCGCCGACCGGCTCGACCACGCGAAACCCAGCTGGGAAGCGAGCGGGCAGGCGCGCATCTTGGGTCCGGAGCAAGAGCTCTCCCCAGGAGCGCGCGGGGCGCGGAAAACTGCGGGCACGCCCCGTGCAAAGCCCGCCTCTCCAGAAAGAAGAGCCGGGATCCCTTCTGCACACGCAGCGCTCAGGGCTCCGGGGAAGCCAAGGCTTCGGGCTGGCGGGGCAGGGGGTTGAACCCGGCCGGCTTCCCCCCGGGGAACAGCGAGCAGGAGAGTAGCGTGGGAGCTCTGGAGCGAGTGAGGTACCACCTGGCTCCCTTTAGGTGCATGTCCGCTGCGCGCGCCTCCCATCCAGCAGGACCTCAGGGGACCAGGGAGGGTCAGTGCCTAGCAGAGGAATCTTCTCTTCCCTGCGCACCAGAGCTGTTGCCGCTCCCAGAGGAAGGAGGTGCAACCTCCGACACCAGTAGAAGACAGGTGCGGGAGGGCCGGAAATGACACGTCCTGCTGGGTCTCGCCGGCCAGCCTGGCCGCCTTGGGGCGCTGGTCCAGAGCTAGTGGTCTCTACAGTGCCTCCCATCTCTGAGATCCCCAGTGAAGGGCTAGCCTGCTGCTGAGCAAAAGGCCTGGGCACACAAGGCAGCCCCTTCCCCAAACACCCCCTCCTCCAGGGAGTCCTCCTTCTTGGCTAGAGGAGCTGAACGGCTTTCAAGGAATGAGAGCTGGAGGCCAGGCTTTGGGCGCTGGCATGGATGGGCCATGTGACCCGGGCAGTCACCTGTTTCCTCCTCTGGGTAGTAGAAATGACACTTTACTCAGCTTCCTTCCAGGTTGTGGGGGTCAAATGAGTCTGCCGCTGAATGCAGGTGAACCTGGGGTGAGCAGTGAGAGCTACCCAAGGCCATGCAGAGGCCAAGGCAGGCCAGGCCACTGGCTCCTCCAGGGGGAGAGGGAGAGGGGGTGGCAACAACCCAGCCCCTGCATGCTGGGACTCGTGGCCACCCCTTCTGGGGCGCCTGCTGTCCCCAGGGACCCAGAAAATGTCCTTCCCTTGGTTTGTCAACTGAGAAAGAAAAGTATCCCTTGTCATTGGAAGCCCAGCCCTTCCAGGGACACTCCATGAAGCCAGCAGTTGGGAGTGTCTCTAGAAGTTCAAACTCCAACACTGGCGCTATGGACACAAAACCAAAAGACAGGGAAGGCTGGTGTGCAGACCCTCCAGAGGTGTGGGAAAGTGAGCTTTGTGCGTGGTAGAGCCCCTACAGCCCGCGAGGGCAGACCCTTTCTGCATCCTGGGCACTCGCTATCCACGTACAGTGCCAGCGCTGCAGAAGCAAGTGTCACCGGCTCGGTGGCTACAGAGCTCAGGTGTTCATTTTCTCACGGTTCCGGGGGCTTCCCCCAGAGACCCTGGGGCAGGATCCGCCCTGCATCCTCCTGCTGCCAGGGTTTGTGGCGGCTCCGGGCCTGTGGCTGCGTGACTCCTCATCTGCCTTCAGAAGCCCGGGGAGCCGTGCCGGCCTCTCTGCGCCCGCGTCCAAAGTCCCCCTTCTATCAGGACACCAGTCCCTGCCCAGGGCCCACCCTGATCGTATCTGCAGAGGCTGGCACTCACAGCTGGCAGGGCTTAGGGGTAGCCCACAGCTTTGTGGGAGAACACAGTTCCTGCTGCAGTCAGCAAACGGCGGTGGCTTTCAGTGACTCAGAGATGCTGGGACTTGGTTCCTGACGCCATGACACCCCCACTCGGGCATTGGAGAGGCACACACACGTGTGCTCCCAAACTTGCACTCACACAGCCGTGCACAAGCGCACCTACTTGCACGCACTCCTCCGCGGTGCATACAGCACACTGTGTCCTCGACAGGTTGAGGTGGAGGGGACACGCGTACCTACGGCTGATTCATGTTGGTGTATGGCAGAAACCAACATGGTATTGTAAAGCAATTATCCTCCAGTGGAAATAATTTTTTTTAGAAGACAAGCTGTGATGAAAATTAAAATTGTGTCATCAGGAGAGACTCATTCTAACGGAGAGACTGGGGCACCTTGAAGGGCAGGGGCACCCGGCTTGGGCTTGAAGGCTGAGTGAAACAATTTCACTCGTTAGAGAAGGTGGCAACAGACCGGCTACAAGACCGGGTGCAAGTGAAGATGCAGGGTGTGAGCGGGAGGCGGTAAGGCAAGGAGAGGTGCCTGCACCTGGAAGGGGGGCTTGGCTGTGACCCCACAGAACAGGGAAGGCCTGAAATGAGGTGAACGGCATCTGAGCGGGAAAACCCCTGAGACTTTGAGGGTCGAGAGGTCAGGCTGGAGAGGGGAGGCCACCGCGAAGGGGTTACTTATATGTCTATAAAAGAAAGGAGGGGCTTGAGCACGGGCAGCCCAGAGGAGGGGCAGCAGCATCAGCGGAGCTCCAGAAGGCCGAGCGGTCACAGGGCTGGCCGTAGGTGGAGGGCAAGGCCCGGTGCCCCCTCACTGCAGGAGGGGCGATAAGGGCAGGTGTCCCAGGGGCCTGAGGCTCAGCATCTTGAGACCCAGGGCCTGAGAGGGCACAACGTGGGGCCACCCACAGCCCGTGAGGTCAGCAGTGCCCCTGGCCAACCCACTGGATGGGGAGGCCGTGAGACAGCGGGGAGGTGCCCAGCATGGGCTCAGCACACAGCCCCTGGGGCACGTGCAGGCAGGGGGAGAGGGGACACTGAGGAGGCAGGGGCGGTGTTCCACACATCCATACCGTGCAGTGCCCTGACACCCGAGCGTCCTGAGGAGAGGAGGGTGCCTCCTTCACCCATGTCTAGGCTTGGAGAATGGCACTAACTTGCTTTGGGAAGGAGACCAGGAAACCCCAGAGGCCATAGGTCGGGGCTGGGTCGGGTCTCTCAGCACCCAGGACCCATCTTCTCCAGGATCGGGGTCACCTTGATGGTAAGTTGCTGCAAGAGCATCCGTGGTACAACCCTGTGAGGGCTGCTGGCCGGCACTGTGACCGCAGGCGCCAACAGGACTCTCTGAGCAGCACTGGTTACAGTCAGAAAATTCTGGAGACCACCCAGAGGTCTGTTCACAAGAAAATGGGTGAATAAAGGTTGGTAGTTTGTCATTTTTCTCTCTTACTACAATCTCTGCCTCTGTGCTGCTGCTAAGTTGTGTCCGACTCTGTGCGGCCCCATAGACGGCAGCCCGCCAGGCTCCTCCATGCCTGGGATTCTCCAGGCAGGAGTACTGGAGTGGGGTGCCATTGCCTTCTCCCTCTGATGAACTTCAAAGCAGAAAGCACGCGTTTATGTCAGACTGACAAACAAATACAATGGAAGCACCAGGGGGATGACACACAAACTGAGGATGCGTTTGCCTTTGGGGAGAGACAGGGCCTTGGCTGGAAAGGGACACACGGGGGCTCCAACGGTGCTTGCGATCACCTAGCTCCTTCTAATCGAAGTGCAGTCGCTTCGCAGTGCCATGTTAGTCTCAGATATGCAGCAAGATGATCCAGTGACACGGACATACAATTATTCTCTTGCGTTCAGGTTATTCTCTGCTGTGCATTATTACAAGATATTGAATTGCAACCCCCTAGTTCATAAAATTAGAGGTTGGTTCAGGGAACCTTAGTGACTGTGAGCCTGCAGTGGCCACTTCCCCCGGAAGAATCCAAGAAGACAGGGCTTGCCAGCCCAGGGACCCCTGCTCCAGGACAGGCATTTTCAAGACACCACAGGCAGCGGGAGGGGGAGCCCCTTTCTCTTCCCCTCCAAAGGAAGACGCCAGGCTCTGGGATTCCCAGCCTCCAACTCCTGTCTACATAGGAAGCTCCTTTTTCCCCAGGAGCCAGAGTGGGGACTGGTGGGCCTCGGGCCAGGAGGGTTGTGAGTCAGCCTGACGCGTCAGTTCCCACATGAGGGGCAAGACCCACACCCTAAAGAATGCAGGGCAGTGGTTCCTGACTTTGGATTTTCCCAAATTAATACTTTTTTAAAATATGAATATACAAATGGTACCATGTTGTTTTTTGAAGTAAGAAATTAAAAGACATTACCACCTCCTGTACTCCCACCCCATAAGTAAAACGTATTTGATACTAAAATAATGAAATTAAGACATGCATTACTTTCTCAGCAAAGGCCCATCTAGTCAAGGCTATGGTTTTTCCAGTAGTCATGTATGGGTGTGAGAGTTGGACTATAAAGAAAGCTGAGTGCTGAAGAATTGATGTTTTTGAACTGTGGTGTTGGAGAAGACTCTTGAGAGTCCCTTGGACTACAAGGAGATCCAATCAGTCCATCCTAAAGGAAATCAGCCCTGGGTGTTCATTGGAAGGACTAATGCTGAAGCTGAAACTCCAATATTTGGGCCACTTGATGCGAAGAGTTGACGCATTAGAAAAGACCCTGATGTTGGGAAAGATTGAAGGCAGGAGGAGAAGGGGACAACAGAGGATGAGATGGTTGGATGGCGTCACTGATTGGATGGACATGAGTTTGGGTGGACTCGGGAGTTGGTGATGGACAGGGAGGCCTGGCATGCTGTAGTTCGTGGGGTTGCAAAGAGTCGGACACGACTGAGCGACTGAACTGACTCACTGATGCATGCCTGAACAGAGGAGAATCCTTTTCACTGACTACACTACCTTTACGGAAACTGCAAGGCCAGGCTTCCCAGCAAGCCACGGAGCAGTAGGAGGTGGGGCAGAGATCCGATCAGAATCGCCATCTGGGAAGTTCTAACAGGAGGAACATGTGCCATCCATCCACCCTCACAGCCACGTGCACAGGGCCACACACACCAGGCTCACCCCTTCCGATGGACACACACATGCACACACACGTGCTCACACGCACACACACACGCTCCTCCATGTGGCTCTGGCGTGGGAATGGCTGTCCTGGTGCCCAGCTGAGACCAGACTTCTCTGCTGAGCCCAGAGCCAAGGGTGGGCTCACCCTGCCTGTGTGACCGTGGAGCCCAGTGGTGCGGAGCCAGAGGGGTCACCTGCCAGGCCCCCAGGCCCTGCCCTTGCCGCCTGCAGAGAGTCCAGCCCCTGGGTCTCAGCCCCGTTAGGGCCGTGGCCTTCAAGGAGCCACTCCCTCTCTGCCTCCAGATACCGCGGGGCTCATGTTCTCCGGGACCCTCGGATCCACCAGGAAGTGTCCCAGGTGCAAGGCCGTCCGTTCCCTGTAACCACAGGCTGCTCTGGGGGTCAGAAGAGGAGGCTGCCACCCCCCACAGTCCCAGCGGCCTGTCCCTGGCTGGGACAGCAGCCTGGTCACCCAACTGGAACGATGCTGGCCAGCCCGGAACCCTGCGGGAAGCCTGCCTCCCTTCGTGGGGGGCCACTGGGGCTAATGTTTAATGGGCTTCCTCCGTGGCGGGCCCTTCAGTCCCCATGGCCCTGGGCCAGAGCCAGCCCGCTGTGAGGGGACCTCTAGGCGGAGAGTGGGCTCGGCCTCCTGCCAAGAGGATACAGAGCTCGGGGTTGGCCGGAGCGCATGTGGGAGGCATTCCACCCAGGGGTCCTCAGGAGGACCCCCCACACCCCACCCGGAGGCACCGCTGCAGGTCTCTGTCCCTGCTGGTGGGGGGAAACCCTTAGCCCATCGGGGACATTTGTATCTCATTTGAATGTTTTCCCCTCTGTGGGGACAGGCAAACTCCAAGGTGTGTGTGTATTGCCCTTGGTCCCCGGCCACGTCCCTTCTGGAAAGTTACAGGTTGGGCTCTGTTGAGCCTGATCCCAGCAAAGGGTGACCCCCAGATCCCTGTCCCCAGCCTGCAGCTGTCAAACCCCAAAACTTGTGTTGAATGACTTCAGCTCTCCAAGCCTCCGTCTGCTTGTGTGTGAATGGATCTGAAGTAACAGGATCTGAGCCTTAGGTTTCCGTGAGAACGTAATGAGTGATGCTGACGAAGCATGTTAGTCGTGACTAACAGTCTGGGCCCTTACAGACTAGATGGTTCAGTCCTGGCCCCTCGCTCAGGAGCCGTGACTTCTCTGCCTCCGTGTTCCGCTCTGGAGAATCGGGGGGGGGGGGGGGGTGGTGCTTTTCTCAGGGGGCGTGAATGTCTGAGGAGTAATCAGGTGCGGAGAGAGGAGCCTGGCAAAGAGTGAGTGCTGAGTGCTGAGTGCTGTGGCCGCTGGTCTGACCCCAGCTCTGCTCTGCCTGTGGCCAGCCCGGGTCCCTGCAAGGTGAGTGGGGACTGGGTGGGCGTCTCTCCAGAGATCGTGCCTCCTGTCCAGTCCCTGCTGTGGCCACAGCCCGGCCAGCCCCATCCAGCCCACGGGGGACGCAGCAGGTAGCCGAGGTCTGGCCCCGTCCCGTGGGCTCTCTGCACTGGGCGTTTGCTCTGAGTCAGGCCTGGGTTTGTAGGGCAGGGTGGGGCCCAGTGCCCAGGACCCAGCTCAACAGTCAGCCAGCAAACTGAGAGCTGCCTCTGCAACCCCGGGGCCTCCAAGGGCAGAGGCGGGGGTCACGCCTTGGACCCAAGCCGTCCGCAGGGGCCCTGGGGCAGGGAAGAGGCGCTGGGACTGCCTGGGTGTGAAGCGCAAGCCATGCTCTGTGGCGTGAACCAGCCCTGCCTGCCAGGCTCTGCAGCTAGGAGTGTGTGGGTGTGCGTGTGTGTCTGGGCGTGTCTGTGCCTAAGGGTTTCCGTGTTGTAGGAGCTGTTTCTTTGAGCACGTCTGCCTCTCTGCCCACCCAGCTCTTTGCAGCCAGGACCGAAGCAGGATTCTCCCCGGCTCCTCCAGGCTGCTGTCCCTCGGGCGTGAGCAGGTAGACAGGAGCCAGGCCCTGCCCCAGGGCCCCGGGCGCCGCACTTCGCTCCCAGCCTCAGGCATTTATGGCAGGCAGCGCACTGGGAGCAGAGGGCGGAGCACTCACAGGCAGGCGGAGGGCTTCGCACTCACCCAGCCTCTCCTGGGACCGGTGCTGGGCGGCCACGAAGCCCAGGGCCAGGGCAGGGAGCAGCCACTCCCCGAAGGATATAGCTCAGGACTCACATGACACCACCCGGAAAAGCCAGACGCTCCGAGCCCAGACGCTGGTCCCCGCCCCATGGGCCACTATCCCCGGTGCGCAGGGGCTGCCTCCAGACCCTTACTCCATCGCAGCAGACTTCCAGCCCGCACTGGACTTGGTCCAGCTGCCTGAGGGGTGGAGAAAGGACCTCACCCAGAGGACAGAGCCCTGACTGCCCCACCTTAGGAAGAATCAGTCCCGGGGCACACTGCCTGTCAGAAGTGTGAAGGGAAATCGGGCGGGGATTCCGCCGGCAGATGGCACGCTGGCCGGGGGTGGGACAGAGAGTCCAGGGCAGGGTAAGGGGCCCCCCCTGGTGGCCGGGCCTGCAACTACCAGGCGTCCCCTTGGCTGGGCCAGGGGCTCCGCCCGAGGGTCAGGGACACCAGGGTACCCGTACAGGGGGCCTGGGGAACGGCCCTGCGGAGCGGCAGGGCCGGGGGCTGAAGTGGGGAGCCCCTGAGTTCCGTACTGACGGCCGGAGGTCAGGCTGCACTGAGCTGAGCCCTCGGGGTGAGGCTGCGCTGTGTGAAATCCCCTTAGCGTGCCTCTGTGTGTGTCTGCCCGAAGCCCGCACGGCCTCCCCGCCTCCCCTCCCCTGGGTACTCACAGCCAGAGCCGCGGGGGATCAGGACACTGGCTTTAATGCGGGGCGGGGTGCGGGGTGGGGGGGCGTGACGCCTGGGGGCAACAGGCACAGGGGACCCGAGACCCGCAGGCGCCCACCCGCCAGGCGAGGTCTTCACCCCAACCCTGCCAGGGTCGCTCAGCAGGCAGGGAGCCGCGGCGCGGGGCGGGACGGCGGCGAGCAGGGCTGGAGGGCGGGGCGGGCGGGGAGCCCGGAGCGCAGCGGGGCCAGCAGCCTGCAGAGATAGAGGAGCAGGGCCTTCAGCGCCAAGCTGGGCCTCAGCTCTCAGCCGGGCCGGAGCCCTCCCACACCCCCTGCCCCAAGGGGTCCCCGCCCCGCCGGGCCGGGCGTCCCCTCCACGTCTGGCGAGTCATCCTCAGCGCGGAGCTCGACTGCACCGTCAGCCCCTGACTTGCTCTCCCAGCGTCTGCAACCCCACTGCACCCTCGAGGACTCCACCCCTCCAGGGGGCTTCTCCAGACGACGGGGCTGTGGCCAGAGCCTGCCTGTCACGTGTCCCCGGCTCGCCCACGCAGGGTGCCGCCTGGCCTGGCTCTGTGCCTTCTCCAGCGTTTTCCTGGGAGAGTGGGCGGCCCTGTCTCTCTCGGATCACTGCGGGACACTTTGCAGGAGGCAGTTAAAAGTGCTTGTACTTTTGGAGAGTCAGAGCCAGAGGGTCCTGGGGACCACTGAAGCCCAGGTCCTAAGCTCTTACATCAGAGTCATCCAGGGGCTGCCCCGCCCCAGAGTCTGGGGCCCAGAGGGCCTGAGAGGGGCCAGGTCATCCGCACCCAAGGTGGTGCTGGGTGCACACCTGGGCAACCATGGAGCTGACACAGCCCCGTGCAGGTGAGGGGGCAAGGGCCCGAAGCAGGAGTGACGTGTCCAGACCACCTGGGGACCAAACCGAGCCCAGCTCAGGGCGCTCTCCTCAGACCACAAGGCCCAGCCCGGGGGCACCACCCTGGAGTCCCTGCCGCCCTGGGGCGGGGCCGGGAGCAGGGGGCTGGCCCTGGGGGCGGGGCCGAGAGCAGGGGCTGGCCCTGGGGGCGGGGCCGGGAGCAGGGGGCTGGCCCTGGGGCGGGGCCGGGAGCAGGGGGCTGGCCCTGGAGGCGGGGCCGGGTGCAGGGGGCTGGCCCTCCGTACCTCTACTGGGTGGTCGGGGACTTGGCGGCATCGAACATCTTCTTGCGGCCCTCCATGCCAGACATGGCCTCCACGTTCTTCCTCCAGTCGCCCACCTCCACGGGCCGTTCCTGCGAGGGCCACACACGGAGACTGAGCGCCGGCCCGCCAGGCGCAAGAGAGACTGGGCGATAGGCAGTCAGCCTGTCCTAGAAGGCGGGGCAGCCCCAGCCCTCCTTCCCCCAGAACAGGGCGGGGAGCCCCCGTCCCCAGTCTCCCAGGGGTTCTGGAATGTTCTGCCAGGGGGCGGGGCTCCCCCAGGGGCGTTGGTGCGGGTGGGGCGTACCTTCTCTGTGTCCTCCTTCTTCACGGACTTGAGGTTGGCGCGCAGGTCCATAGACACCTTGTGCTTGGAGCCCAGCAGGGCGCGCAGCATGGCGTCCGCGGAGACACGCACGCGCCGCAGCGGGGGGCGCTTGAACTTCCCGCGCAAGTCCAGCACCTTGAGCTTCAGGTCTTTGATCTGCAGGGAGCGGGTGGCTCAGGGCTCCGGGCCAGGCCCCAGGGACGCCCGTGACCACCACCGCCTCATGGACAAACACCTATGTTCCATCCGATGTTGCTGGCACACGGGCGGGTGGATCTCGGACGGGGAACAGACGGATGTGTCGTTTGGAAGCCCCGTTTGGAGTCTGGGGCAGGGGGCGGGGCACGTCCTCCTATTCCCGCTTCTAACAAGTCCCTCCCGGTGAGCCTTCAGAGCAGGCCACTGACGGCAGGGCCACGCCCCAGGGTGTTTCCAGAGTGCAGCCTCGGGAGGGAATTCTGGGGAGCTCCATGACCCGCAGACTAGCGGTCCTCCTCCGGTCCCGCCCCATGGCCCTCTGCGTGGACAGGTTCCCACAAGCTGCCCACCCCAGGCGCAGGAGCCCTGCCTCTGCATCCCACCCGCACCCCTGGACCTGACGCCCCCACGCCCCACGCTGAAGGAGCGCTGAGCGCCAGAGTCGGGGTCAGGGACAGGCTGTCCCAGGCCCGCTGCTGTGTGACCCGGGCCGAGGTTCCCAGCCTCGCTGAACCTCAGGGCCCTCATCTGTCAGGTGCGGATAAAAGCACCGCTTGGTGCACAGGCACGCAGGGTGATCACAGGCGCAGTGCACAGAAAGGCCGTGCCCAGGGGGAGCTGTCATCGCCAGGCTGTGAGGATGTGTGTGGGTGAGCAAACGGGGGCTGCTCTCCCACCGCGGAGCCCGCCTGGTGGGCTGGAGGAAGTCGTGCCTTTCATCAGTGAGACCGTCCTCCCCCGCCACCTCCAGGGCTGGGCCAAGCGCCATCTCCAGAGTCTGCAGTGGGAGGTGGACCCGGCCCACACCTGCCAGTCAGCGACCCCTCCCTCCCCAGCGGCCCCTCCCTCCCCAGCGGCCCCTCCCTCCCCAGCGGCCCCTCCCTCCCGCCGCTCACCTCCCAGCGGCCCCTCCCTCCCAGCGGCCCCTCCCTCCCAGCGGCCCCTCCCTCCCCCGCCGCCCCTCCCTCCCCGCCGCTCACCTCCCAGCGGCCCCTCCCTCCCAGCGGCCCCCTCCTCCCAGCGGACCCTCCCTCCCCGCCGCTCACCTCCCTCCCCAGCGGCCCCTCCCTCCCCAACGGCCCCTCCCTCCCAGCGGCCCCTCCCTCCCAGCGGCCCCTCCCTCCCAGCGGCCCCTCCCTCCCAGTGGCCCCTCCCTCACCAACGGCCCCTCCCTCCCAGCGGCCCCTCCCTCCCCGCCGCTCACCTCCCTCCCCAGCGGCCCCTCCCTCCCCAGCAGCCCCTCCCTCCCAGCGGCCCCTCCCTCCCAGAGGCCCCGCCCTCCCCGCAGCTCACCTCCCTGGTGTTGTGCAGGCACTTGGCCTCGATGTCGTAGCGCTCCTCGTCCACCACCTCCACTTTGGCGTGCAGGTCACGGCACAGGTCCTGGGGAAGCAGGGGATCGGGAGGGGAGACTAGGAGAGCTCAGCCTGTGAACCTTTTCCTGCCCCTCAGCCTGGGGCCCTTGGCCACCTCCCACCCTCAAGGAGACCTGAAGGGGCTGTTGGACCCCGCACTCTGAATGGAAGCCCTTTGTTTTCCTTTCTGAATGTACTTGTTATCGCCAGAAAGTTTTCTTATGATAAAAAGAATATGTTAGTTGTAAAATTTTGAAAACTGTGTATTAACCAAAAATAATAAAGAATATTTAATAAGAATAAATAAAGTAAGAATACTGCCACCAACTGGAGGGAACCATGGATGACACCCTGATTCACAGATTGCTGTTCACTCGCTAAGTCATGTCTGATTCTGATCCGGTGGACCGTAGCCTGCCAGACTCCTCTGTCCATGGGATTTCCCAGGCAAGGATGCTGGAGTGGGTTGCCACTTCCTTCTCCAGGGGATCTTCCTGACCCAGGGATTGAACCCACATCTCTTGAGTCTCCTTCATCGGCAGGCGGATTCTCCACCACTGCACCACCTGGAAGCCTTGGTTTACGGATGGTCCCTGGTCTAAGGATGGTTCAACTTATGATGGTGGTGGTGAGGCACTGATGCACGTTCAGCAGAAACCATCCTTGGAAGTCTGGATTTTCACCTTCCTCAGGCTGATATGCGGTGCCAGGCAAGACAGCCCCGTGCTCACGCAGGGAACCATCAACACACTCAGAGCCATTCGTACCAGACAACCACCTCTCATCTTCAGTGAATAACTGGATATATTCAACTCTCCATCATTATATAGGCTTCCTGTTGGCCGATTTCACCCACCTGTGGGCTGTGTGAGTGCCCTGCACGTGTTAAACTGCGCCAGGCAAGCTGTGATGTGCGGTGGGTGAGGTGTCGACCACTCACATTCACACTCGGATATCTCACCTGACAGTGGTTTATCAGTCCACAGCCACGGCCTAGTCAAAGGAGATCTGTTTCCTTCTAGCCCCTTCGCTCCGCAGTCACTGATATCTACCCTCTTATTAATGTTAGGAAAACTTTAAAGCCGTCTGCAGGGGAAGCCAGGCAAGGCTGGAGAAGGGGCCTCCCCACCGTGCTGCCCACCTGCCTGCTGGGCTCCTTAGGCTGGCCTGCGCCCCCCTCCCCGTCACCTGTCGGGGCCCCTCTCCCCCGTCCCCACCCCCCACCATCCCCCGTGCCCACCGTGCCCACCCCCACCCCCCACCCTCACGCCGTCGCCTGCCCGCCCCCCACCCTCACGCCGTCACCCACACGATGTCACCTGCTCACCTCCACCCCCACGCCGTCACACCCCCACCCCCCACCCCCATGCCGTCGCCAGCTCGCCCCCACCTGCAGGGCGCTGAGCGACAGCCCGCGGGTCTGCAGCGCGGGGACGCGCTCCGCCAGGTAGCGCTTCTTCTCAGCCTCGCGCTCCTCGAGCTCCTGATCCCAGCACTCCTTGGCTCTAGCCAGCATCAGGCTCTGCGCAAGGCGGGGCCAAGCTGGATGAGCATCCAGGCGGGCCCGAGCGGGGCCGGCCCTGGCCCCGCCCCTGAGGAGGCACGTGTGCACAAGGCGGCCGTACCTGCCAGGCATGTGTGCACCACGTGAGACCAGACCCTGGGACCCATCTGACCACGTGGGCGCTCGGCCCCCCCGGGCCTGACTGCCCTTCCGCCTTCCTCTTATCATTTCCCATACTTGTGGGACCCAGAGAGCCTGAGAGAGAAACACTTAACAAAACAGAGGCAACCCTTTGTCCCCACGAGGGGTCCGGCCTCCCCCCAGGCCCCGAACTCAGGCTCTGGGCTCCGCCCCCTCCGCTGAGCCTCCGTTCCTCCGCCATCTCCCCTTCCCCCGCCACCCAAGTCTCAAAGGAGCCCTGCACCCCTCTGCCTCCCCAGCTGTCTCCCTCAGGGCCTGGAACCCGCTCACCTTCAGCAGGAGTTTGCGGGAGGCAGTGATCTTGGGTTTTCTCTGAGAAGGAGGAGGAGGAGAGACAGCTGAGGCAGAGGGTTAGAACCAGAAATCTGGTCCAGCACTGCCCGATCACCCTCAGCACCCAGAACCCCTGCCTCAGGGTCCCTTAAGTGCCCATCTGCGATTTAACCCCTCAGATTCAGAGACTCGGCTCCCTGACCAATGCACTGGATCCTGCAATACACCGTGCGGGCCCTGGGGTCTGCGCACCCCTCCCTAATCCGTGAATCAGGGGACTGAGACACCCCTGCCCCAGGCCAGCAGAGGGACTGTAGACAGAGTGAGGTTTGGACAACCACAGGCCTCGGGGAGCAAGGACGGCCCGCATCTCTGGGGGCAACTCCACCTCACTTCAAAGAAACAAGCTGTGAGTTCCTCAGTGAAGAAGCTTACCCCTTCAGTCGTCAAACTTTTGGCTGTCAACACTATCCACATAATCGCTCTCAGAAAACAATATTTTCTCCCCTTATTAAAAATCTTTGCTGTCTCTTGCTGACTAGACACTTCCTAACAGGTCGCAGCCCTGTAGGTGCATTCTCCAGGGAAGCAAAGGGGCCACTTCACCCCTGAGTCCCAGGTCTCCTGCCCCCTCTGGACACAGGTGATCATGAACCCCACCCCAGCCAGCAGCTACTGGGCTGACCCCAGACCACAGCTTGGTTTGCTATTCCTGTGTGTGAAGTGGAAGTGATGGGCAGTGAGCAGTCCCCAGGGGAGCAAATGAATGGGCTTTGGAGCCTGGAGCAAGCTTCTCATCCGCTGTTCAGTGTGGTCTGTCTCCTCCTCTGGGAAAGCCTGGGGTCTGACTGGGGTCCAGTCAGTGTGGTTGCCAGGGGTGCAATGTGGCTAAGGTCATCGCCAGCCTCAGCGTCCACTGTCCCTCACCCTTGGAAATGCTTCCAAGCAGTGCTGTCTCCCCACCACGTGGGGGGCTTGGGGCCACCTTGCACTCCCCACAGACTCACACCCACACAAGCCTCAGAGACACTCAGAGATTCCCACAGCTGCTGAAAGCCAGGCTTTCCGATTCTCACTGAGAACCTCTGCCCAGCGCCCATCCATTGTTGCTGAGTTCTGTCGGCCAGCCCTGGGTCCACAGCTGCCCACGGCAGTGCCCACCTTGGCTGAACAGAGCCTGTGTCCTTAGCAGCCTGAGCAGACCAGGACCCCCGCAGGGCAAAGGCCCGAGGGGCGGGGCAAGGGCCCGGGCTCATCCCTCAGTGCCCCGTTGTGGGGGGTGGGGTGGGGGGCGGTGTCGGTGGGGCGTCCGAGGGGGATGTCCTCCCAGCCTGCAAGTGTGGCTTTGCCCAGGGCCTGCTTTGCAGGGACAGGATGGCCCGCCAGGGCTGGAGCACTCTCAGACCCAGAGAGGCAGAACTGCTGGGTGGTCAGCGTGGGTGCCATCACACTGGTCCCAACCTCAGGACCACCTTCAGGGAGGGGCGTCATGCACAGGGCCCACCGACCCCCGCCTCCCGCCCTGCCTGGACCTTGAGGAGCCCCACATCCAGGGAGTTTGCTCAGCCACTGGACACCCCTTCCCCAGGCCTTGACCCAAGCCCTCTCCTCTCCCCAAATGTCCACCCAGCACCCCAGCACCCAACTGAAGACTCAACCAGGGCGAAGATACCCAGGGTCTCACTCACCTCGCTGCGGGCGTCCGTCACAGCAAGGCCAGGGGCAGAGGGGGGAAGAAAACAGAGTAGGTGTGGACAGTGCTCAGCTTCCGGTGGGGAGAACAACAGGGACGGGGGACGGGGCCATAGGGACGGGGTGCGGGGCCATAGGGACAGGCTGGGACAGGGCCACAGGGACGGGGGGCAGGACCACAGGAACAGGCTGGGACAGGACCACGGGGATGGGGGGGCCACAGGGACGAGGGCAGGCCACGGGGACGGGGGGAGCAGGGCCACGCAGACACGCTGGGACAGGGCCACAGGGACGGGGGCAGGGCCACGGGAATGGGGGGCAGGACCACGCAGACAGGCTGGGACAGGGCCATGGAGACGGGGGGTGGGCCACGCAGACAGGCTGGGACAGGGCCACGGGGACGGGGGGCAGGGCCACGCAGACAGGCTGGGACAGGGCCACAGGGACGGGGGACAGGACCACGGGGATGGGGGGCCACAGGGACGGGGGCAGGGCCACGGGGACGGGGGGGCAGGGCCACGCAGACACGCTGGGACAGGGCCACAGGGACGGGGGCAGGGCCACGGGGATGGGGGGCAGGACCACAGGAACAGGCTGGGACAGGGTCACGGGGACGGGGGACAGGACCACGGGGATGGGGGGCCACAGGGATGGGGGCAGGGCCACGGGGACGGGGGGGCAGGGCCACGCAGACACGCTGGGACAGGGCCACAGGGACGGGGCAGGGCCACGGGGATGGGGGGCAGGACCACAGGAACAGGCTGGGACAGGGTCACGGGGACGGGGGGCAGGGCCACGGGGATGGGGGGCAAGACCACGCAGACAGGCTGGGACAGGGCCATGGAGACAGGGGGTGGGGCCATGCAGACAGGCTGGGACAGGGCCACGGGGACGGGGTGCAGGGCCACGCAGACAGGCTGGGACAGGGCTACGGGGACGGGGCCCAGAGAGAATGCAGACAACACACAGAGGGGCCACTCCAAGGAGGAAAAGCCACAGACTCCATGGGCTGCTGGAGCCCCTCGCTGGGAAACACCAGTCATCTTATGGTGGGGAGGATGGGGTCCTCAAGGGGGCCTGGGCTGTGAAAGCTTCTGTCCTGGGTGCTCGGACAGAAGCTCGGCCAGAACCTCCCCAAGCTTTGTTCACCTACTTGGTGATACTGTCACGGCTTGTGGTCCACCCATTTCACCAGCACAGACAGACTCTGAGGGGCAGGCCATCGGGGAGGAGTTCTGCTTAAACCCTGGGAGCACCTGTGGGGCCCTGGGGACCCCAGCGTGCAGCACTGTCCCTGTTTTAGGGTCTGGCCTCCCGGGGAGCTGCTTCAGGCACTGAACAGGTGATCTGAAGTCTGCGGCAAACGGACACACCTTCTTGGACCCCGGGAAGGGGCAGGGGACTACTTACACTTCCGGCATGGTGACGGGCGGTCGGCACCTGGGGCAGAAGGAACCGCTGGTGAGTGAGACACACCAGCCCTGCCCCACCCGCACTGGCTGGGCCTGGGGCTGCATCAGCCGCCCAGCCTGGGAGAGAGGGTCCACAGCAGGAAAAGACATACGGCCCCCCAGTGGGTCAGGAGGCGGCACACACTTGTCCGTTCACTCTTTTCGTCTACCCATTTCCTCCTTCGTACAAGGGGGACAGAAATCTCATGAAGGCAAATAAGTAACAGAGGAACCAAAAGCGGTTCTGCTGGGCCGGTGTGTAGGGCCAGGATCTGCAAACTGCAGCCCGCAGGTCAGCAACGGCCGGTTTTTGCTCGAAACTGTGGAACAAAGAATCTGCGACAGACCTGTGTGTAACGTGCAAGTTCAGTTCAGTTCGGTCGCTCAGTCCCGTCTCTTTGCGACCCCATGGATCGCAGTACGCCAAAGCCTAAAGCATTCCCTATCTGCTCCTTTCCAGAAAGGCTAGCTGAGGCCTGTGGGGACCCGAATGGCATCCACAGAAGAGGTGTTTGGAGGGCGCTCACTTGGGAGCCTTGGATGACAGGGTGAGACAGACCGCGCTGCGGGCAGCAGGTGGTCGTGGATGGCTCAGAGAGGGAGGGTCTGTGAGAGCAACCACAGAGAACCAGAAGCTGCTGCCTGGCACACCTCCAGGGGGCGCCATTCACTTGGACGGCGATGCACCCAGGGCAGGGCTGTGGGGTGCACTGCAGGGAGAGGGGCTCTGGCCAGGAGGAAGGGCAAGCCCTGTGTCCAACTCTGGTTTCACCCCGAGCCTCTGCAGGGCCGTTTTCCTCTGCAAAATCAGGGATCAAATAAGTTATTTTCCACTTAAACTTTAGTTCTTGAACCCATTGTTCAAGCCAAATCACCAGACCAGCCAGCCCTGGTTGGGGGCGGCGGCTAGCCCAGGACCCCATTCTCCTCGGTGGGGTCCTCTGCCTATGGAGCACAGTTTGAAGCCCCCTGACCAGTGATCCTGGGACCTCTTTTAGCCTGACAGTCTGGGGCCCAGATCAAGGAAGAGGTCCTTGACCATAGAAGGGGCATGTTCCTAAGGGCTGACCACACTCGGGGCCAGCCTGAACAGACAGCATTCAGTGCAGCGGGTGGACACTGGGCAAAAGATTCAGGGACAACGGGTGGGGGCAGGTGCGCAGAGCACGTCAGGAGTCCTGAGCAGAGTTGGAGGGGGGAGGATGGGGGGAGGGGGGCTGCGCACAGGGTTGGGAGTTTGGATTCGGTCCAGGTCCTGGAGTGGGTGGGGGCGTGCAGCAGCCACGGCACCTCCTCCAGAGCCGTCTCCACCTCTGCCTCAGTCCTCCCTGCTCCCGGTGCCCATGACGCCCAAGTGGGGGCAGCCCCCGTGACAACTCCCCCATCAGAAAGTCTGTGGGCCCCCCTGCCGCTGGGTTGCAGGAATGTGACCCGAAGCCTCAGCTGTCACCTTGGGGCACAGAGGGGAGCGGAACAATCCTCACATTCCCGAGATGCTTGGCTGAAGTTAGATTTTATCGCCAGCTGTTTATTCTGGGGCCTCTGAGGAGGTCCTGGGGAGAGCACCCGCTCCGTCTGTCACAGCCCCTGTTGAGCGGCCCTGGGGGCACAGAGCCCCCTGAGGTGGACACACTGCCCTCAGGCTGTGCCCACACCTCCCAGGGGACCCACTGCCTGCCCAGCCGGTGCCGGACCCCTGCCAAGCTGCAGCCTACCCCCCACCTGCCTGCTGACAAATGCCAGGCCAAGGGAGCTCTGCGCTGCTCTACACCCGCGGCCGGGACCCATTGACAGGTCCCCTGGAAAACAAGGGGGACCAGCGATAAGGACTGCGGAGGAGGCAGCTCCGCGGTGGGAGGCACATGCCCGGCCCCCACGGCGCGGGGAGATAAGGACAGCAGGAACAGAGGCTGAGGCCGCATGTCTGTGGGCATGAGGTGTGTGAGTTGCGTGTGTGTGGCTGTGTGCGTGGGGAAAGGACTGATCACTCCCCTCGGGCTCATGTCTGCCTCCCCGACCCCACCACCACCCGGCCTCCCCAACCTTGGACCCCAGCTCAAGGGCACCGCAGGCCTCCAGACCCCCAGCAAGGCTTGTGCAGCCCCCAGCGCTGAGCAGGAAAATCTGCCCTCGGGGCCAGAGGCAGGCTCCCAGCCAGCGGGCTTCATGCCCCGCACCCATTAGAGAGCCCACCCAGGTTCCAGTCCCCATGCGCCCCCCAACACCCTCCCCCCGGAGGCCCACCCCTGACCCCGCCACCTTCGCTGTCTGCCCTGGAGCCCCGAGGAGGGCTGGCCCTCTGCCTGCTCCTGCTGCGCCCACCGTGCAGACAGCACCGGGCGCAGAGCGAGTCGCCAAAGACCAAGAACAAAGAGGTGGCGGGTCTCCCTGGTCCGCGGTGGGGGAGGGGAGGGGGTGCGGCCTTCCAGCGCCTGGGTCCTGCCCCCTCACCCCAGCTTCTGCTCCGTCTCCGGCCCAGGTGCTGCCTCTGCCCTCGCCCCAAGCTCTCCATCTGCGCCTCTGGCCCCGGAGCACCCTGCTCCCTCCTGGGGCCACAGACGGTGCGGCCACGTGGAAACTAGTCCTAAAGCCTCTCCTTGGGGCTCCTGGGGGCCCGGAAAGTCCAGCTCATGGCTCCCAACCTAGACAGGCTGGAGGCTGTCCCTGCAGAGCCATCTCGGGCCATCCACAGATAGCCCAGCTGCACAGGTGGGAGCCACCCTCCTCGACGTCCAGGCCCCGGCCTACTCCAAGTCTGAAGCCCTAGCACTGCGGCCCAGACGGGGGACACTCACCTTCCTTGGTCTCCGGGGGTGAGGCTGGCCTCGGCTCGTGGCTGACTGCAGACTGTGGGGCAGAGCAGAGGGCAGGCTATGAAAGCTGCGGCCCGCAGCCACTGGCCGGTAAAAATAGAACAGACCCGCGCCCCTCCCCTGCCTGCTCCCCCTGCCCACCGCACACAGCCTCATGGACGGGCCATGGCAGCTCCCAGCAGCCAGCGAGCTCCAAGACGCTCGTGTGCCAGCTCAGGAGCACGCAGAGCCTGGGCACACAGCACCACACCCAGGAGATGGGAGCCCCAGAAAGGGGGTGCCCACAGACCAGAGGGGCTCCAAGCAGGAGTGGGGCTCTGGGAAGCTGTCTCACTGACCCCACATCCCTTGCAGGGACATGTGGAAACCAGGCCCCAGACTGGGCTCCAGGAGGGCCGAGGCTTGCCGTTTGGGCGTCGCCTCAGACTCTGGTACGCACCCCAGGAGGGCGCCTGACCCTGGGGCTTAGGTCGTCAGTGCTGAGGGTGCACTGAGGGGCCTGGGCCCGGGCTGACCCTTGGGCTGGTGGACTTTGAGGATCCACAGACGCTCCACACCCTCTCCTGGCAGATTTCCCAGATGGCTCCCCACATCCGAGCCTGGAACTTGGTCGCGCTAACCACCCCCCCCCGCCCCCCGCCCCCGGCTCCAGCCCCATGCCAGCAGCATGGGGGGTGTGTGCACCTGTTTACTGACTATTTTTAGAATGATGGATGAACACCTAATACCCACCCTCTGGTCAGAGGAAGACAATGCCTGCTATGTTAATCCAGTGGCTATTATTGTTGGTCATCTCATGGGCCAGGAGTCCAGGCCGGGGCAAAACAAGCCGGACGCTGACCCTCGCGGAGACCAGGCGAGGCCGTGCCAGCAGCAGGAGGGTGGGAACAGAGCAGGTGGGCCAGAGTGTTCTCGGGGACATCCCCAAGGGCCACAGGGGGTACAGAGCCCGCCCTCTCGAGCCAGCAGAAGTGGCTCTGATTTGGCTTTTGTCGGGTCGCCTTCGGGAAGCCTCCATGCGAGAAGGCTGCCAAGGAGAGAGGCCGGGGTCTGGGAGGTTATGTGGGGTCAGGGTTCCAGGCGGAGCGGCCTGGGTGGAAAACAAAGGCAGGCCCTGCCAAGGAGTGGCTGGGGTCATAGAAGGAATCTGGGAACTGGGGGCGAGCTTATCGCCTGGGTCTATCATGTTTATAACTTTTGCAATAACTTTCATACAAAACCTTGACATGGGCAAAGACAAAATGAATTGTCTGCTTGGATGACCCCGCTTTCTGAAAAGGAAAAACAAAGAGAACAGGCTGACAAATAGAACGAAAACAGTCCAAGCAACCTGAAAGGCCAGCGGCCAGGCAACCTCAGAAAGCGTGCTGCCCGTGATCCTCTCCGTGGACCCTCCCCTGCTGTGCCTCGGGGAGCTTGACTCGTCCGCAGGCTTCACGCGGACCCCTGTCCCGGGCTCCAGAGTCCCACACCCACCCACACCCATCACCCTACCAGCCTGCAGCGTCCTCAGCCCCACTGCCCACACAGTGCTGCGGGGCTCTGCCGAGGCCTCCTCTCTGCTTCCCATTGGTGCCTCTGCAGCCTGTCTCCTGCCCTTGCTCAGAGTTATCCTGAAAAAGTCCCCTCTTCTCAGGGCTCATCCGCCCGGGCCAAGAGCCCTCCCCCCCCGAAGCCCACACCCCTCCTGCCGTCAGCACAGCTGTCCTGAGGCTGTGAGCCTGTGAGGCTCTGGTGCAGACATGCCCCTGGCTGGGGAGGACCCTCCACAGACAGTCAGGACCGGTGCCCTCAGCCCGGGAGAGGTGCAGACGGATTCCCTGTGTTGGCTACGCAAGGCCCCTCCCCACCCCCTACTCCCCACCAACAGCGGCTGTACCAACAGGAATGGAAATATGCCACCTCGTCGGCCAAAGGGGCTTTGAAAATGTGATCAACTAAGGGCTGAGTCCGGAAGATTCTCCTGAATCGTCCGTGGGGGCCCCACCCAATCTTGTGGTCCTTGGGAGCCAGAGGGTGAGCGGCAGCTCAGGGGGAGGGATGACAAGGAGGCAGAGGTCGGGGGAGACCCCCGTGAGGATGGGACGCGCCTCCAGAGAGAGTTGCCCAGGATGCCCAGTGACGCTGAGGTGGGCTGTGGAGCTCTGGAAACGTGAGACGCTGGATTGTGCGGCTTTGGGAGCAGCAGGTAGGCCAGGCCCGTGGCTGGGGTTCAGGTGGCCCTTGTGGCCCTTGGGACCACGTGGGTTTGGGGGCTCTGAGAGCACAGCTGGCCCAGGGGCCCCAGAGCGCAGCAGGCACCCCCCACATCCCTGGCCAGAGCCCAGCCCCAGACAGGGGTGGTCCCGCTCCTCGTCCCTTGGCACGGACCCCAGGATAAGGTGCGGACCCCACAGTGGGCTGCCCGCCCTGCGGCCCCCTCTCAGCCTCCCTGCCTCCACACACTCGGCTCCTGGGACCACAGAGGCTGCTCGGAGGCCTTCTCTCACTCCATCCACCTCCGAGTATCAGAGGAGCATTGCCTCCCCCAGGAAGCCAGCTCTGGCCACCCAGACTATGCTTGGAGCCTCCTCCAGGCTCCACAGCCCCATGCCTCCTTGTTTCCCTGCACATGACCTACAACATGGAGGTCATCTACCAACTCGTCCGGAGAAAACTGAGTGTCAGCCCCACGTCCTAAACTGGTCATACGCTCAGTGCCTGGCACAGTGCCTGACACGCAGTAGGTGCTTAATCAGTGCTCGTGGGGTCAATGAGTGGACACAGTGGCTGACGCACAGTAGGTGCTTAATCAGTGCTCGTGGGGTCAATGAGTGGACACAGTGGCTGACGCACAGTAGGTGCTTAATCAGTGCTCGTGGGGTCAATGAGTGGACACAGTGGCTGACGCACAGTAGGTGCTTCATCAGTGCTCGTGGGGTCAATGAGTGGACACAGTGCCTGACATGCAGTAGGTGCTTAATCAGTGCTCGTGGGGTCAATGAGTGGACACAGTGTCTGACACGCAGTAGGTGCTTAATCAGCGCTCCTGAGGTCAATGAGTGGGCACGGTGCCTGATACGCAGTAGGTGCTAATCAGTGCTCGTGGGGGTCAATGAGTGGAAACAGTGCCTGACACGCAGTAGGTGCTGATCAACGCTAGTGGGGTCAATGAGTGGGCACAGTGCCTGACACGCTGTAGGTGCTTAATCTGTGCTCATGGGGTCAACGGGTGGGCACAGTGCCTGACACACAGTAGGTGCTAATGAGTGCTTGTGGGGCTGGTGCGTGGACAGACGCGAACACGGAGAGGAGCCCTCTGACAAGACAGTGCGGGAGATCAGCTCTGGGCTCAGGAGGTCCCGCAGGTCCCTGGGGGCCCGCAGCCCCGGGCAGGGTCGGCCGGGAGCTGCTCACTCAAGCTCTGGCTCCCGAGCGTCTAGGCCGCACCGCGCCCTCTCCCGGGGCGGGCAGTCCCGCCTCTCACTAACCTTGACACCTTGACACAGGGGTGAACTGCTGCCCCTCCAACGGAGCGCTCAGGCAGGCAGGGAGGCAGCGCGGGGCCGCTGTGCCTTTGCTGACGTGACGCTGAGCCGCGCCGCCCTGCACCCCACACCCACACCGGGGCCAGGAGCGCCAGGGGACGTGGCGCCAAGGCAGACAGAGGGCCTGCCCGTGACCGGTGAGCACCTCCTCCCCGCCCGCCAAGCCTCTATGACATGAATAAAATACTTTATGTTATAGAGGCTTATTATATAAACCTGTCTGGGCTTACATAAAAAAGCCGCATGGGCTTATTTGTATAATTATGACATACATTAATCAATATTCTTTTTTTCCATTTCCATTTCTAATATGGTAAATATTGGTAATCATGACCAACAGACAAAAGGGTTTAGAGTCCTCAGTAAATCTCATAAAGGGCTCTTGAGACCCAAAGTGTGAGAACCACTACTCTTTTTAAAAACTTTTTACTGAAACACAGGCGATGTACAGTGTAGTATTAGTCCCTGGTGTATAGGGAAGAGATCTATATGTATATACGCACCTATATGATCTTTTTTCAAGCTGTCTTCCATTGTCGGTTGTTACAGAATGCTGAGCACGGCTCCCGGTGAGGCGCAGTAGGTCCTTGTTGGCTATCCACTTCACATACAGTGTCTGCGTATTTTAACCCCAAACTCCTCACTTATCCTCCCCCTCAGAACCATGTTCTGTTTTTAGTAGATTATTAATGCTATTATCTGGCTCATTTATTTTATCTATAAAATAAAGATTAAAAAAACAAAATGATCAATAAAAAGGTGAAGTATGCTTTTTAATCCTGTCAAGTAGCAGCCAGAAGCAGGAATAATCAAGAAATCATTTTTAAAGATGTTTTTTGATGTGGACCATTTTTAAAGTCTTTATTGTATTTTATACAACATAGCTTCTGTTTTATGTTTTGGTTTTTGGGCCACAGGCATTTGGGATCCCAGGTCTCCAACTAGGGATAGAGCTACAACCCCTGCTTTGGAAGGCAAAGTCTTAAGCACTGGATCACCAGGGAAGGCTCAGGAAATTCTTTAATATCCAAGTTATTGATTGTGGACTGGCCATTGGTAATCTGGGAATTTTGTGGCTTTGTGGTTTCATAAAATGTCCTGAAATGACAAGTTAGGGAGACTTTGAGAAGGAATCCCATGAAGCTGGGATTTTGTTTCAGATTTTTGGGTGAGAAAACTCTGCCAAAATTCTAACTCTTGGAGAGTGTGTGTGTGTGTGCCCCGTTCATGGCCCACAGACCAGTACCTGAGCGCCTTCTCTCCGCCCACCCAGCGCGCCCTGCCGCTAATACAGTCAGCCATCCTCAGTCCGGCCGAACCCATCGCCCGGGAACCTTCCCCGCTGCGCACACCGTCCCCCCAGGTGGGCTGGGCCCGTCTCAGCACTAGACCCAGAGAGGACAAGCACAGCTCATCCGGCGGAAGTGCTTGCAACGCAGTCACCGTGACCCCCGTGCCGCTGCTTTGGCAGCGGTTTATCTTCCTTAAAGTCGGGTCCCTGCGTCTGAAAGTCCTCCTAAGGGGTTCTTCACTTTGGGGGGTTTAGAACTTTCACTGAAAACTTTTGAAATCTGTAACTTGCACACAGGTCATTTGGAAGACATCCCTTTCACACGCACACCGAGGCAGGAGGCTCCGTGACCCTCTGAACCCACTCCAGGACACGCAGGGGCTCTGAACCAGCGGCGCGCCCCAGGGACTCCTCGTCCTCCGCGGGGTGTGGGAGCCCGGCGCCTGGCTCCTCTCTGGGGTCGGGGTGACGCTGAGGAAGGGCTGCTGGGGAAGCCAGCAGCAGAGGGCGGCGCTGAGCAGGGCGGCGCTGAGCAGGGCGGCGCTGAGCAGGGCGGCGCTGAGCAGGGCGGCGCTGAGCAGGGCGGCGCTGAGCAGGGCGGCGCTGAGCAGGGCGGCGCTGAGCAGGGCGGCGCTGAGCAGGGCGGCGCTGAGCAGGGCGGCGCTGAGCAGGGCGGCGCTGAGCAGGGCGGCGCTGAGCAGGGCGGCGCTGAGCAGGGCGGCGCTGAGCAGGGCGGCGCTGAGCAGGGCGGCGCTGAGCAGGGCGGCGCTGAGCAGGGCGGCGCTGAGCAGGGCGGCGCTGAGCAGGGCGGCGCTGAGCAGGGCGGCGCTGAGCAGGGCGGCGCTGAGCAGGGCGGCGCTGAGCGCGGCGGGCGGGTCGCTTCCCGACGCCCAAGGAGGAAGACGCGGAAGAGAATCCTGCTGCTTCTACATCGAGGACGCTAAGGTCCGGGAGCCCAGGGAACCGCGGTGTTTCAGGGCCTGCGACCAAATGGTGCTCATTCTCACCGACGCCTTCCCCCACGGACAGTCACCTCAATAATTCAGGGGTCCACGAGAGACGCACACTTGCTGCAAACACCTGTCATCCTCTCTTACTTCGATACCCGTGAACGCGTCACGATTCAGACTAAAATCTAGACAGACGGGAAGGCTTCCCTTCCTGCTTCGTTGTTCACGTGAATATATTAAAAACTCCTCAAGCAACTGAAATAACGTGTGTGCTTTATGAAAGAACTAACGTGGCGTGATGAATCCTGAAAGGAAACTTGGCTTATTAGGAAATACAGAAAGGAATTCATCAGGCAACCAAGGAGAAAGGGCATTACAGACCCCAGGGTAATCTGAGCAGACACAGCCGCAGGAAATCTCGTGGGGCAGCTGGAACTGCAGGCAGTTTGCTCTCACTGAGGTGTGGAGGAGGAGGCTGGGGCCAAGCGGGGGGCGGGCTGGCAGAGGCTGGAGGGAGCCTACAGGCCACAAAACCTGGTGTGCCCCATGTGCCAAGCAGCCCAGACTCAGCAGTCACCAGAGGTCTGTCAAAGGGCTGCAGCCCGGAGTAACAGAGGAAGCCATGCGCTTGAGGAAGTTCACGCAGGCCGCAGGGCGAAAGCTGGACCCGAGGGTGGAAGAGCTGGAGGCCAAGGGACCAGTCCAGAGGCAATCACAGTAACGGCAATAATAAGTGCAGCAGAATGAGAGTACAACATAATCCACACCCACTGCAGTGCGCTCAGTTGCTCAATCATGTCCAGCTCTTTGTGAGCCCACGGACTGTAGCCCACCAGGCTCGTCTGTCCATGGGATTTCCAAGGCAAGGATACTGGAGTGGGTTGCCATTTCCTTCTCCAGGGGATCTTCCCGACCCAGGGGTCAAACCTGGGTCTCCTTCGTCCTGCGATGCAGGCGGTCTCTTTCACATCTGAGCGCTGTGGAAGCAGCTCCTCGGGAGGGAGCAGCAGCGCGCGGAGCAGAGGAGAGTCCAGCTGGAGGGAGCACCCCTGTGTTGCGAGCTGTTTCATTTGGGGACCTTACTGAAGGTTGGGCTTCCCAGGTGGCTCAGTGGTAAGGAATCCACTTGCCAATGCAGGAGACCTGGGTCCGATCCCCGGGTCGAGAAAGTCCCCTGGAGGAGGAAATGGCAACCCACTCCAGTATGCTTGCTTGGAGAAGCCCATGGACAGAGGTGCCTGGCGGGCTACAGTCCCTGGGGCTGCAAAAGAGTCAGACATGCTTAGCGACCAAAACACAAGCAGCAGCTGAAGGTTGCAGCCCAGGAGACAGCCCCTCAGAGCGCACTGGAGGACTGCTCTGAAGAGGACGGGGAGGAGCCGGGGTACAAAGGAACGCTTCTTGGGGAAAAAGACCCAAAACCCAGAAACTTGCAGTCGAACATCAGAAGGTTCCTTCTAATCAGAGAAACCAGAAAGATGGGAGCGTCTTCGCGCATTGACGTCACTCCCGAGACACGCATCCCGGCTAGCTGAGGCCAGCGCCCTGGGCCCTGAGGGTGCCCCACGGGGGTGACCGCTGCAGCGGGCGCCAGCTAGAGGAGCACGCTGTCACTGGTGCAGAGCTCAGCGGTCATGGCGCCTGGGGATGGGCCGGATGAGGGGACAGAAGAGGGGCAGGGGGAGCCCCAAGGGTCAGACGTGCAAAGGGAAGGGGGACGGAAATCAGAGGAAGAGAAAGAGATGGACGTGGGCAGCGTGAGGCCAGCAGGGGCCTGGAGGGCAGCAGTCATGGACCTGCGTTCAGCCGACAGCATGGGCGGCACACCGGGACCCGGGATGGAGCGAAGCTCACAGACGGAGGGCGACCCCCCACTTCTACTCCGGACACGCAGACAGCCAGCCTCAGATGGGCCCCGAAGGAGATGGGAACTCTGACCTGGGAAAGGCGGCCATCTCCAGGAAGCGCTGATGTCTGGGGGCTGCAGAGAGGCCGAGGGCCTCCAGCCCCAGCCACACCCTGAGCTCCCGACGGCCTTTGCATGCTTCCAGGTCCTATCTGTAAATGCACAGTGAGGACCACCAGATGTTGGGGGGAAGCTGAGAAACGGAATATTTCTGCCACACCAACAAACCAGGATGCCACATCGCCAGGGACTGCAGCCTCCGCAGACGGTGAGCTGGCGAGCCCTGAGGGACGCAGGGAGGGAGGAACACTGCTGACCAGCAGCCACCAGGCTGCAGCCACCCCACGGTGAGCCCGGAGGAAGCTCAGGATGCGAGGACACCGGGCACCGAACTTCCCCGGCAGTGCAGGGGACACGGTCCGCCCTGGTCCGAGAGAAGCGCCCGAGCACCACAGCTCCCAGGCCCAAGCTCCAGAGCCAGAGCTCCTCTCAACAAGCGAAGTCCCACAGTGAGGCGCCCTGCACAGAAACAGAGTAGCCCCTGACCTCCACAATGGGAGAGAGCCTGAGGGGGCAGGCAAAGGGGAGAGAGCCAGGCAAGGGGGACCAGGCACAGTCAAAACTAAATCAATATTTTTTTAATTTAAAAAATCCACAAGATACTGACCTCAGAAGGTGAGGTACACATCAAAGGAGTTTCCATGAGCTCAGGCTCCTGCATATTCCCACACGTAGAAAAGCTCTGCGTTCCTTAACTTGGGATATCTGGTTTCTTTAATCAACAATGAACTTTTGATGTTCAGACTACCTGCCCTTCATTGCAAAACTCCCGTATAACCTGGCTCCTCCCCTCGTCTCCTCAGAGCAGTTTCTCAGAACTCTCTGAAGTGCTGTCTCCAGACCTGACTTTGCCCCGAAGGAAACTTAACTTGAAACTTTCATGTTGTGCAACTATTTTCCAACAACATCTACTGTGAAAGAGAACCAAAACAGCCGAAATAATCTGGAGAAAACACAAAATGCAAGGAGCAGAGCAAAGCTTCTAACCCTGACAGAGAGAGAGGCGACACCGTGTCCAGGAAGCGGGGGCGAATACTATAGACGGAAGAAAAGGACCATTCTGAAAATAAAAAGGACTCTTCGAAATCAGCAACACAACAGCAACAGCGAAGCATCCCACAGGACGCTGGGGGGAAGCTTGAAGAAATCTTCCAGGAAGCACAGAGAGAATCTGCTCAGGGAAGATAAGAAAGGTAAAGGGCCATGGGGGCCCAGCACGTCACACCTGGGGCCCTGGCGCCTCAGAGAGCCGACGAGTCACTGGTCAAAGACCCTGCGCGGCGCCTCCCAGGACTCAAGCACCCAGCACCGAAACGCTGAGGACCCGGAGCCCAGCTCCAAAGAGAGCGCCGCTGCTTATTGCTCAGTTGCCGAGTCGTCTCTGACTCTTTAGCAGCCCCGTGGCCCAAACGAATCCAGGGAGAAAGGTGGTCACACGCAAAAACTTCAGCCTCAGGCTTCTCGGTAGCAATACCAGAAACCAGAATACAAGAGAAAATGTCTTCAAAACCCTGTGGGACAATGATTCCAACTAGAAAGACACAGATGCCCAGCCAAACTATCAGCTGACCGTGAGGGTGGAGGAAGATTCATTTTTTAATTGAAGGATAACTGCTTTACAGAATTTGGCTGTTTTCTGTCAAACCCCAACATGAATCAGCCACAGGTATACACATGTCCCCTCCCCTTTGACCCTCCCTCCCGTCTCCCTCCCACCCCACCCCTCTAGGTTGATACAGAACCCCTGTTTGAGTTTCCTAAGCTGTACAGCAAATTCCCATTGGCCATCTATCTTACATATGGCATTGTAAGCTTCCATGTTACTCTCTCCATACATCTCACCCTCTCCTCCCCTCTCCCCAGGTCCGTAAGTCTGCTCTCTGTGTCTGTTTCTCCACTGTTGCCCTGTGAATAAATTCTTCAGTACCATTTTTCTAGATTCTGTATATATGTGTTAGAATACGGTATTTTTCTTTCTCTTTCTGGCTCACTTCACGCTGTATAATAGCTTCTAGATTCATCCTCCTCATCAGGACTAACTCAAATATGTTCCTTTTTCTGGCTGAGTAATATTCCACCGTGTATATATACCATAACTTCTTTATCCATCCACCTGTCAGCGGACATCTAGGCTGCTTCCATGCTCTAGTTATTGTGAATAGTGCTTCAGTGAACAATGGGACCCGTGTGTCTCTTTCAGTTTCGGTTTCCTCAGGGCATATGCCCAGGAGTGGCATTGCTGGGTCATAGGATGGCTTTATCCCTACTGTTTTAAGGAAGCTCCGGACCGTCTTCCATACTGGCTGTATCAATTTACATTCCCACCAACAGTGCTAGAGCGTTCCCTTTTCTCCACACCCTCTCCAGCATTTATTGTTTGTAGACTTTGGTGATGGCCATTCTGACCGCTGTGAGGTGACATCTCACTGCAGTTTTCATTTGCATTCCTCTAATTATGAGTGATGTTGAGCATCTTTTCATGTGTAGATGTTTTTAAATACGTGAAGCTTCAGAGTCTTCTGTCTCTTTTCTCAAGAAGCTTCTGGAGCCTGGGTTTCACTGAATGAACACCCTGCTGAAGGGGAGGGCTGGGTGCCAGGCAGAGGTGAAGGGAATTCCCGGGGCAGCGAGAAAGAAGTTTGCCAGGTCCAGCAGGACCTGCACAGGTTAGAGTCGGGGTGCAGGGGGCAGAAGGAAAGGAAGGGGGGAGGGGAGGAAGGGACTCTGCCAACGGGAAAAACAGAGGCACACTGCGTCGTGGGCACACAAGCAAGGAGGGGAGCACGAACAAGGCGAGCCTCAGCGTCAGAGGAAACCCGAGTGCCGGAAAAAGGGATGCTGCTCGTAGTGTGCTATCTGGCTCAGCTGTGAAAAGTGTTTACAGAATCCAGTTATGTAAAGGCTCTTAATTTGACCAGATTAAACTCACGAGAGGACACGAGGCGGAGGGAGGAAGGCAGCTGTGCCACGGGAGGGGGCTGGCGACTCGGCCCCCAGCCAGCCGACAAGGGGCAGGGGCAGCGGGTGGAGAGCTGAGCCATGAGCCCTCCTGCCCACCCCATGTGGGAGCGGCTGTCCTCAGGGTTCCCTGGGAACCCCAAAGCCCTTGCCTCCCCAGAGTGAGCAGGTCTGGCTCTCGAAAGGAGCGAGCCCCAGCCGGCGCATGCAGCCCCTGGACTCCAAGCTTGCCTGTGAGCCGGGATCGGGCATCTCCAGCCTCCTGAGGAGACATCCGAGCAGCACGGGCCTCCACGGCTCTGAGAGCCTCGCAGGGGACCAGGCGGAGCGAGTGCCGCCCAGACGCCCCAGGCCCCAGCCACTCTGGCCATGCCACCCTGTGTGCACTTCCGGGGGCACGTAACCTTCGGGAGGCTGAGGGGTCAGGAGGCAGACCTGTGGACTCGGCATCGTGGACCAGTAACAACCACCAGAGCTACCGGCCAGCTGCACACAGTTGAACTTCAGAGCCTCCGGAGCCTGTGTGACGAGTGTCGCTGACTCATCATTCAAAGTTCTGTTTCATCATCAGAAAATGTGACCTGGCAAACCCAGAGCTGCGGCACACGGGACACAGGGCCGGGGTCCCAGGGCTCCAGCCTGTCAAGTGCCTTTATGTATGCCTCTGTTTACAGACACCTTATCTGACACGTGCCATTGGCTCATTGATGTTGAACTCGGGGCCAGCAGCCTGAGAACTCACACCCAAACGAAGCTCATCTGACACGTATTTTCTCCATCAGTCACGTCCCAATTTCTTCACTCAGGACAGCAGACAGCCCTGCAGTACTGACTCCGGGGCCATCTTAAAAGCTGGAGTCACCCACAAAAGCACAAATACACAAGAAGCGTGGCACCAACCACTTGTTTGCAGTATGAGATGGAAACCAGAGGCAGCTGCCACCTCACTGAAGCTCTGCTGGCAGTGGGCCTGCAGGGGTCTCACAGTTCTCACCCACCCAGCACAAAAGCCCGAGGAGAGCTGATCAGGGGTGATACACACATTTTAGCAAGAGGGCTGCTTTGCAAATACAGATAATGAGGAGTGACTGTTATTCAGCCCATTTTATGGATCAAGAAACTGAGGCTCATCAGGGCAAACAGCTGGCACCTGACCAGCGAGGGGTAGAGCCTGAATTCGGAGCTGGCTCAGAGAGGATGCTAAATCACCCAAGGCCAAACAGCTACTGGGGCAGCGCAGGGCTGAGCCACGGCCCTGGACTGGGAACGGCACCCCCTTCACGAAGCACTCGATCGCCAGCACAGTGGGCTCTCCCCTCCCCTGGCTTGCTCCGCTGGGACCTGAGAACACGATGGGGAGAAGTGACTGGGTCAGAAGAGGCCCTGAGGCCGCTGCCACCCACCCAGCCCTGGCACCTCCATGGTGCCTGCAGACCAGGGCAGCTGGGGCACCTCCCTCCCTGACACTGGTCTCCCCCGCCTGAGACGTCCAGGAAAGGAAGGGACAATGGGGCAATTGATGCAGGCGCCCTGAAAGACAGACTGTTCCGATAAACAGCGTTCCGGGCACCGGCCAAGTGCTCGCGTGTGTAGAATGTCAAGGAAAAGCTGAGTAAATGCAGCCGTCTGGCTGGGGCCCTGGCCCCTCCTCGAGGTGCTTCAGGCTCAGCTGGGCCCCAGAGGCAGACCCTGGCGGGGTAGGGGTGTCAGGGAAGCAGACAGAGGTGAGCGTGGGTGGGACGGGAGTGCTCTGGGACCCTGGCCCCACCCTCTGGCAGCCTCTGGACACACTCAGACATGCAGCCCAGGTCCTGTCCCCACGCCGGCACTGGGGTGGATCCCAGGGTGGCCTCTCTGAGCTCTCCCTCCTCATCTGCAGAGCACCCTCTGCGCCCAAGGCTATGGCGAAGGCCAAAGGGGAGGGCTGGATGCTCAGCATCTCCCCCTATTCGGGTCAGAGGAGGCCCCCTCAAGCCCCACCAGGAGCCAGCCCCCAGGCCCCCAGCTCACTGTTCGTTGCCACCCTGCTCCCAAGACCTCCAGGTGACCCGCCAAGCGCTGGCCCCAAGCATGAGCGGCCAGCCTGGTCCACTAGAGAGCTGAACTTCCGACCTGCCCCAGGGCCCGGGGGGAAGGAGCTGGTGAGGGCACGCAGGAGCTGCTGGGCCACGGGTGGTCCATTCCGCAAGGGGCCTCTCTGCATCTCTTGCCTTTCTCTTGGGGCGCTGGTGGGGCAGGTCAGGGCCCACGGCCGCCTCACACCCCAGACCAGCCCGCAAGGCTGGGGCCAGGGCTCAGTGCATGTGTCCACCCTGCAAGGGTCCAGGCTAGTTAATGCAGCCTTCCCGCTTTATTACTGAATTATTTACAGTTCTTCCCACACACCCAGCAGAGCCCTGCCCTCATCAGCCTTCAGTAAAACGCAATGACAGCCCCACCACCACCCCAAGTCTCCCAGGCAGGGGCATAAACCCCCAAACCTTGGCTCGGGCCCACCTCGCATCGCCTGTCGCGGTCCCTCCTGCGGGCCCCCAGCCCCCCAGCCTCGCCCAGCCAGTTCCCAGCCCACAGCCCTGTGTGCAGACCCCACAGCAGGTCAGCGCTGTGTGACTCTGAGCAAACGACCAGGGTCTCTGAGTCTCCGTTTCTCTCTTTGCAGAGACGGATCCTCTCTGCTTCCAGGGGTGGGAGACCAAACGGGGCGGCAGGGTCAGGACCCCGCGACGCTGTGCACTTGCGCACGCCGGGAAGCCACGAATCTGGTCCCCACCCGGTGGGTGGCCTCCCCTCCCAGTCCAGCTCCTTGGAGACTAGTGACCACAGTCCCCAAGGTGAGAGACGTTCTAACAGCCTTTGAACCACTGTAACTTTCCCAGGGGGTCCAGCGTCGGGAGAGGTGGGGAGGGGTGACCGGACAGCTGGAAGCCTTCGGCCTCACCCAGTCACCCGGCCCGTTCATCCTGGATTTACTGTCTGCCAAAGATAAACAGGCCCGCCCCCAGACACCCACCGTCTGCTGAGGAGGAGCTGAGCAAACAGGCTGGGCTGGGTGCGCCCTCCCAGCGCTGTCAGAGTCCAGCTCTGACCAAAGGCCTCCTGGGTGCTGGCGACAACTGAAACGAAGGCCCGCGTGCCCGGGGGTCCTGCTGGGGTCCTCTCCAGCCACACCCGGCCCCGTCCTGGCTGGGGGCAGGGTGGGCCATTTTAAGTCCCCCAGTAAACAATGCTGGGGCCGAGTGCCCGCATCATACCTGTGAGAGCAGGCCCAGGCCAGGGACTGTCAGCCTGGACGGGGTTGTGTCCGTAGGACGGGCCTGTGACGCAGCGGTCCCATGGGCAGGGTGGGCTGGTGGGGGTGACGGCCTCTCCCTCTGGAGATGGAGATGCTGCAGGGAGATGCTGCTCTCGGGGACCAGGAGAGCCCCACGATGCAGCTGGATGCCCCCACACAGCCTAGGCCTCCCACAGGGGCGCCAGGGAAGGGGGGCCCTCAGGGAGATGCCGAGGTGGGCACGCATGAAGCCAGCCTGTCTGCTTCACATGGGGATGGCCACAGTGCAAGGCCAGGCGTCGTCTCAGCCCCCAAGGGCTGGAGGCCTGGATGTGCCTGGTGGGCCTCTGCCCCAGGGCATTGCAGAGGTCAGGATGTCGGCCAGGAGGGGCTCTTGTCTGAAGGTCCAACCACGAGGGACCTGCTTCCAAACGTACGTGATTGTCGCTGGGACCAGCTTGTTGGCCACGCTCAGTCCTGAAACGCGGACCTGCCCAACACGACATTTCCTTCAAAAGCAGGCAGGAAGAGGGACGTCACTGGTGGTCCAGTGGCTAAGGGTCCAGGCTCCCAATGCAGGGGGCATAGGTTTGATTCCTTGTCAGGGAACCAGGATCCCACAGGCCACATAACATGAGCAAAAAACAAAAACATTTAAAAATAAAGAGATAATAAAACTTAAAAAGGAGCTTGGACAAGCAGAGGCAGTGAGCGAGATGGACACTCAGGCCTTCAGGAGCCCTCACTGTGTGGGCGAGACATCCGTCCAGCCTCCAGGCCAGTCACTCTTGAGGGGCAGCATCCACACGAGCCCCTCAGAGGCAGAAACCGGCGGGGCTGCACGGGGTCTGCCCACCAGCGGCGCTCCCAAGCTGAGTTTTGAAGGAGCAGGGGGCTCAGGGAGAGCGAGGGGGTAGGCAGGAAGCCAGAGCCGAGGGGCGTCCCCGTGTGTGTCTGTGTGCGTGCTTGTGCGTGTGTGTGCGTGTGTACATGCATGTGTGTGCCTCTGTGTGCGTGTGCTTGTGCACGTGTGTACATGCGTGTGTGCCTGTGCTTTTGTGTGTGTACATGCATGTGTGTGTGCATGTGCTTGTGTGTGTGCGTACATGTGTGTGTGCCTGTGTGCACGTGTGCCTGTGTGTGCCTGCTTGTGTACACGCATGTGTGCGTGTGTGCGTGTGCTTTTCTGTGTGTACATGGATGTGTCTGCGTGTGCGTGTGCGCATGCGTGTGTGCATGTGTACACGCATGTGCCTGTGCTTGTGTGTACATGCATGTGTGTGCCTGTGTGCGTGTGCTTGTGCGTGTGTACATGCGTGTGTGCCTGTGTGCGTGCTTGTGTACACACATGTGCCTGTGCTTGTGTGTGTACATGCATGTGTGTGCCTGTGTGTGCACGTGCTTGTGCATGTGATGCATGTGTATCTGTGTGTGCATGTGCGTGCGTGTGTTTGTGAGCTCGCAGGGCTCTGGGCCTCTGGAGAGGGCCTGGTTAGTAGTGCTGGTGGAGGGTGACCCAGGCCCGTGCCCACAGACGGCCCGTGCACCCCGAGTGCTGTCCCTTTCACAGGCTCTCCCTCCACACGTCTCACGGCGATCCAGGAGGCAGACCATGTCGCAAGCAGGCACGGCCTGGGTCCGCACTCGGGGCTGTGATCAGGGCTCAGGCTTCAGCTGCCTCCCGTACGCCTGCTCATGTGGCTCCAGACCCGGCCCACAGCGCTGCTTCTGCACCAGCCCCCCCCCCCGTACCCCTCCTGCGCCCCGGCCCCCACCACCCATCTCCATCTTCTGCGACCACCAGCCTCCTCAAGGAGCACGCCCACCCTCGCTTGTTCTCATGAAGCCACGGCGCGTCACGGATTCTCCTGAGGAATACGCTGTGATGCCTCTTACGTGTGGAATCTCGAAAATACAGCGAACTAGCAAGCGTGGCAGAGCAGGAGCAGACTCGTGGACGCAGAGAATGGGATGGAGTCCGGGTGGACGCAGGGGCAGGGGAAGAAGAGGGCTGAGCGACTACGCATACAATAGATAAGCTACAAGGATATACGCACAATAAGGAATAGAGCCAATATTTCATAGTAACTATAAATGGCGAGTAACTTTTGAAAATTGTGTCACTATATTTTACACCTGAAACGTAATTTTTTAAGAGAATGCACTTCCAAAGTGTACTTCAAGCACTTCAAATTTTTTTTAAAGAAAATTTAAATTAAAAAAGAATATTCTCAAAAAGAAACATCCAGAGACACAGAGAGATTCAAATAGGCAAATGTTCATTGCATCCTTATATACACAGAGATAAACACTAAAAGGGCGTGGAGGGGCTGGATGGCAAATAAACAGTAGATGATAAACACACAGGCGTTAAAATACTTAACATCACGGCCTCGTAACACAGTGGATTATACATAAAAATGAAGATGCGGGGTACACATGGCATGACCCTGTGTGAAAAGTAGTTACATGTTACAAACCATGTGATAGTTAAGTATCACGTACATTTACAGAGGAGCAGATGGAAGGGAAATACCGCGAAACGCTAACAAAGGTGATCTCTGAAGGATGGAAACACCACGGTGATGTTTCCTTCTTCATAATTGTCTATCCTTTCATATTTGCCTCAGCGAATGGACGTCTGTGATAAAATAAAGGGTTACGTGCAAGAACAGCAGCTCTGCAGAGGCTCCCCCTTGCCTGGAGGAAGAAACGGGGCCAGGCCAGCAGCCCGGAGCAGCACCTCCTCGGTCCTCCCTGCTGCGCCCGCGCTCTGCACCAGCTCCCCTTGCCGAGCCCTGGCGCCTCTGCCTGGCCACACCTCCCCTGCATCCCCTGACCTCTGGGAGGCAGAACCCGGGGGGCAGGCACGGCGCTGCTGAAGCAGAGACAGAGCTGGCTGGGCAGCCTGGGGACACCCCTCCTCCCCGCGGCCAGGAGTCTGTGTGTTCTGAGGATGCAGGACGCACAGCTGGCCGGGGCTGGGGTGACAGTGCCCTGGGCCCCTGCCCCGCAGCTCACAGCCCAGGACTCCGCGGGGACCAAGGGCGGGCCTGACAGCTGAAATCAGGAAAGGTGGGGGGCCGCGCTTCCTGACCCTGGGCAGTGCGGGAGGGAGGTGACTGACGGCCAGAGGGCCCGGGGCGTTCTGGGGACACAGAGCTTTCAGTGCTGAAACCAGAGGAGTCCCCGCTCACCCCTGCAGCAGGTGGCCCCCCTGTGGGTCTCAGGAGCAGGCTGCGCAGCACAGGGTCCATCAGCAGAGCCCAGGCCTCACCCTCAAGATGGGCCCTGTGCCCAGGTCGTGAGACAGAGCATTGGAGCCAACACAGGACGCGCGCTGCCCTGCCCCAGGCCCCTCTGCTGCCCCAGGGGGTCCTGCCCAGGGCTGCCCCTGCAGGCTCACACAGACCCTCCCAAGTGGAGGGGCCCCTTGCTGATCCCCTCCTGGAGTTGGACCCAGCAAGGCCTGGCTGCAGCCTCCGTCTGCGAGCACCCTCCACACAGGCCCCCTGACGCCCCTTCTCAGCCCCCAGCCTCTGCTCTCACCCTCGCCACCAGCCTGCGAGCCCCTCTCCCAGGCCACTCACCTGCTAACCCCACAAGAAGGGCTCGTCTGGCGTGGACTCAGGGCACACATCCAGGGCCCGCCCCTGGTGAGCCGCTGGGATGCCTAGCAGGTCACATAACCTGTTTCTGAATCCACAGCCTCCGTGGCTGGATGACTCCCCTGCGCTGACGTGGGCCCGTGGAGTCAGTCAGCTCAGTCACCGTCAAGATGACAAGGCACCTACTGAGTCCCAGGGACTCCGCGGCGCGCACGAACGGCAGGAATGGCCGTCCCCAGCGGCGACGGGGGGGATGTGGCCAAGGAGCAGGGAGGGCGGCCTGGATGGAGCAGGGAGAGACCCCAGGGCGGGGGGCAGTGGGGGTACAAGGGCCCCGGCCTGTCCTGAGCAGGGGTCCCAGCTGGGGGCATGGGGGTGGATACAGGAGGTGCCTGACTGTGGAGGGCGCGCCTCCCGGGGGCCAGGACATCCTCCGGGCACCAGGGAAGGCTCCAGTCGGGAGGGTGAGCCGCCGTCCCAGGCGGTACACTCCAGCAGCCCAGGGTCTGCCAGGGCCCCTGCACCGGGCCTGGTGGGCACACTGCCAAGGTGCCTCTGCACCCCTAGCTCTGCGAGAGGGCCTCCGGGTCGTGGCGCAATGCCCGCTCCGAGGCTCCCAGGCGCCACCCCTAGTCCCCGCCACAGGCTGGCTCTTGTCTGAGCCTCCACCCAACCCTGCTCACCTGAACAGAGCCACCCCCACCCCCGCCTGCAAGGACTCGCCCTGCCTCACTTTCCCACTGATGACTCAGGGGTTGGCAGGGAGGAGGCCAGGGAGGCCGGGCAAGCAGATTGGCAAGGGCCCCACCCAGGCCTCCTGTAAGCAAGGGTTTTCCACTCCGTGCCTGTCTGTAGGGTGCGGCCAGGGGCCCCGGACCCCATCAGCAATCAGCGGTGCAGCTGAGCACCCCCGGGGGTTGCCACGGGGCCCAGGCTCCTCCCCCTGGCAGAGCATGAGGGTACCCCTGACCCCAGGGAGAGGGCCTTCTTCCCCAGCAAGGTCTGAGGAAGACCCCCTCCGGGGTTCCTAGTGCTTCTCCCCTTCCAGACACCCACCAGCTGCGCCGGCATACTCCGAGCCGGGACCCACAGCCGCACTTTAGAGGGGCCGGGACCTCCTACGAAGGGAGCAGCCCAAGTGGGCTTGGACAGGAACCAAAGGCTACTTGGAGCCGACAGGGCGGTGTTCCCCAAGAGCAGAGGGCCAGGAGCTGAAGGCCCCTGCCACCAGCTGTGCCCCTCACTACCCTTCACAGCCAGCCTCCCGGGATGGCACCCCCCGTGGCACCTGCCCCTCGAGGGCACAGCAGCAACCGCTTGCCCCCTGGACTCCGCTCAGACCAGGTGCTCCATCTCCACTTCCCCTGGGCCTGCCTGCAAGAGGCTCGTGTTTGCTAGACGAGCGTGTCCCACACCCTGATCCCATCTGCTCACAAACACGTTCCCATTTCTGAGTGTCTGGACACCTCCCTCGGTTTGCTGGAAAGAGCCAGGATCTATCTTAGAAGATACAGCAGAATGAAGCCAAGACTTTCACATAGCTTTCCCTGAGTCCAGGACCCAGTGGCAACACCAAGGCCTCTCGCCCTCCACCCACACACAGAGCTGTCGGCCTCCACAGTCTCACGGCAGAGTGCTGGCTGGTCACAGCGCGAGCCAGCCCAGGCGGGGTGCTCATCCGCATCACGGGCTGGGCGGACAGCCTAACGGGAGCACAAACGAGGCGCCTGTAAGAGTGCCTTTGTGCCTTGTAGGGTCTTATTCAACTGTAACACGAGGGTAGCATATTGGAGAGGCGAGAAGCTGCAAAGGGCTCTGGGGGATGGGGACAAAGGACAGGGGTCGTGACCAGACGGGAGGAGGAGCCTGTGGGGAGCAGGAGGGTTGGGAGCGGCTTCCAGACTCCTGCGGTGGACACTCAGCCTCCCCGCCCCATCGGACTCTGAAGCCGCCACACAGCAACAGGGCAGGCCGGACGTGGGTCAGCCAACGGGCCGTCTCTGTGTCACTCAGGGCAGCGCTGTCTCCACCTCCGTTTCTCTGCTGCCGAAACGATTCCTTTTAAACCAGAAGACTTATGATATCAGCGGAGCAGGCCCAAGTGTGGGGGTGACGAAGGGACGAGCCCCGCTGGGGAGACATGGCTGCCTCCCAGGAGGACAGCAGAGGCCAAAGTGGCCCGTGCAGGCCCCAGGGTCCCTCCGCCAGCACCTCTGAGGCTGTGTTCTCTGGGCTGCAGGGTCTCGGCCTCCCCAGGCTGGAGATTTCAGGATAGGGTTTAGCTTGGGAAAGTGGAGGCAAGGAGAGGGATGTTCCCAATACCAGGTCTTTGTGGGAAAGACTCTCACTTGAAGAACAGTGTGGTCACTGCCCTCTGCAGGGTATCAGATTCTGGGACAGGTGTGAAATGGTAATGGCTGAGCCTCTACCCACCCCACCACCTCCAGGCCTGGCACGGCAGAGCGGGGAAGATGGGCAGGAGCGTGGAAGAAGTGTGCAAAGAGAGGCCTGGAGGGGTGGGGGTCCCGAAAAGGACCCAAGCAGCAGACGGCCCCAAGAGTGGGCCTCAGGCCCATCAGCTACCCCCACTGAGGTGAATCCAGAGCTGAGCCCGGGGGTTCGTCTCGTGGTCCCTAGGCGGGCCTCTCGGGTCCTCAGGTGCTGGCTCAGCGCTCCTGGGGGGCCGTCCTCCTGCAGGCACAGCATCAAGCCTGAGGCGGACAGACTGCAGAGTAGACAGCAGGGCCGTAGCAGGTGGGGGCTTTGCTGGAGCTCAGAGGCTGGGCCTGGGACGGGCACATCCTGAGATCCTGAGCGCCTGGGGCCGAATCCTCATCCTCACCTCCCCCGTGGCCGTCCCCCTCCTCGCTGGCTCCAGCTGACCCGTGACTCCGATGCCTCCTCCACGGGGGTGTCCGCAGCTGCAGCCTCGCCACCCGGAGCACAGTCAGGAGCAGTCACGCCCCGAGAACCGATGGGGGCCCAGAAGCTGGACAGGAAGCACAGCCGTCAGGGCAGAAGCAGGTGCGGTGGGGAGCGTGTCCACAGGAGCTGCTTATGGAGAGTCCCCAGACCTGCTCCCGCATTTCAGGAGAACACCCCCGTGACCTCCGCAGAGAGCTGCTCCCTCCGGTCCCTGAGGCCAGGGGCACCAAAGAGAACCAGCTCAAAGGCCCAGGGTCTGCCTGTCAGCCAGCCGCTCAGGGCCCCCCATTGCATAGGGCCCCCCACCGCAGTGAGAGGCCGTCAATGGGTGGGCTGGGCTCGGGGGTCGGTGGGGGAACGTCAGTTTCCTTTGAGAAAGACAAACTAGACCCTTCCTCAGCTTGCTCCTGGTTCCCACGGGAGGGCCCAGGCAGGGGGAGCCAGGGCTTCTGGTTCTGCCCTGGTCCCTGCCCAGCTTTCCTGACCATAGGCCCGCCCCTGCCCCTGCCCTACGGCCCACGGAAGTTCAAGGCATCACATATAACAAATCGTGGCCCATTCCACCCTCCACCAGGGCCCCAACCCTTCCTCCAGCCCCCTTCTCAGCCCAGCCCACATGGTGGACACCAGGGGCAGGCGGACAGGCCCACCTCCCCAGGCAGGAGTGGCCTGCCTGCAAACCTCCCAAATCTCCTGGTTTCCCAAACAGCTCAGCCCTAGGACCGCCCCCCCACCCCCGCCAGACCTCGCCCTGAGAACAGGTAGTGGGGGTCCCAGGTCCAGCCCAGCCCCAGTCCCATCTGGGGATTCCTGGCTTCTTGGTTCCCATGCCAACCCTGAGCACCCTGCCGCTGAGGGAGTCTTCCTGCCACAATTCCACGCTCCAACTCGAAGGCGACAGTCATCCCAGCAGAAAGTGGGGGCAAGCCCATCCCTCTCTGTCCCACCCCCACCCCGCTCCCTCAGCCCAGGAGCCCCGCCCTGGCAGGGGTGGAGGCCCCGCGGCCTGTCCGCCAGCCTCCTCCAGGAGTCAGGGCAGAGCCAGCCTCGGGAGGCCGCCGGCCCACCCTCCTCTCGGGCACGGAGGTCACAGTCGGCCCGCCAGCGCCCAGGGGAGGCCGGCGTTCGGCTCCAGGCTGGACTCTTGGGCGCTCCCCCAGGTTTCTCCCTTCCCGCTTGCCCTCGGACGGCCCAGCCTGGAGGGGGCTCGCAGGTTGGGGGCCCCATTTCCTCCGGAGGGAAAAGAAGCGACAGGAGGGCCAGAGAGGAGGGGGGCTCGGACCCGGGGGCTCACCTGACACGACCTCGGGCAGGCCAGGCGCGGCCCCGCGCTCTAGGACACCAGCGCCCCGGCCCCGAGGCTCTGCCGGGCGCGCACGGTCTGGATGGCCTGCTGGTTCTTGAACTTGACCAGGCCGAGGGTGATCTGCGCATTCCAGCCCGGGTCCTCCGGCGGGCAGCGGAAGTCGATCTCGCCGCCGCCCTCGGTCACCAGCGTGAAGTAGGTGTGGCGGCCGGTGCTCTCCACGCACTCCACGGCCTTGATGCGGGCGAAGCTGAGCTCCTTGGGCCGGCCGCCCGCGCCCTTGGCCTCGAAGAGCTGCAGCCCGCGCTCGGTGAGCACGCAGCGCTTGCGCTTCCACTGCTGCAGCAGCCCGCCGCTGCGCTTCTCCAGCACGCCCTCCCGGAGCACCGCCGCCGTCATGGGCGCGCGCGGGACCGCGGCCAGGCCGCGCTGCGCCCCGCCGGCTCTGCCCGCCGCCCGGCCGGCGCGCCTGGTGCCTGTCGGGCCCCGCCTCGGTCCTGGCCGCCGCTCCGCGCCGCGCCGCCCCGGCCCCGGCCCCCAGAGCCCCCGAGCCCGGCAGCCCGCTCGCCTGCTCCTTCCTGGGCCGTCTGCGCGCCGGGCCGTCGCTCGCGGGATGTGCCCTCACATGTCCGGCGCCGCCCCCTGCCGCCTGCGCCGCCGCGCATTCCAGCGCGCCCGGCCCGCCCTCCGCTCCCCTGCGCCCGGCCCGCCCGGGGGCGGGGCGCGGTCACCCTGCGGGTTCTGGGCGTGGGGCCGGGGGGCCGGGGGGCTGCTGTCCCACCGCTCGGGCCTTCGGGCCTTTAGTCCGCCGCTCCCGGGGACCTCCGGGCCTTGGACTCCGGGAGGGGGGGGGGACGGGGGGTGGGAAGGGGAAGGAGGGGTGGTCGTCTAGACTAGAGGCCTAGCTGCTTGGGAGGGGCCTGCTTCGTGGTCGCCCACCGGCACGGCTGGATCTTGCCGGGGGTGGGGGTGTTGCCAGACAGCTGCTGGAGCTTCCCAGGCCACAGGAACCCTGCCCCAGCTTCTGACCCCTTTCCTCCCTTGGCCAGTTGCCCCTTGGCATTGCGCAATCAAAAATGAAGATGGTTCTGGGGTTTGGGCGGGGTTGGGGGAGGGCGAGGGGGGATCAGGCTAAGCTGGTTCCTCCCCCTTGGGCAGATTTCTCCGTGTGGGGGCCCCAGACAGGCTGCCCACAGCGGTCTCTGCTTGGACAGCCCACCTTCCCGCGCCTGCCTCCATCCCGGTGTGGTTTAGATGGCAGGAACCTGGGGCCCCTCAGCCTCCCCTCCCGGGGGAGGAGGAAGGGCCGCGTCTGCACCGGACCTGGGACCGCCCCTGACAGGGCCGCGCTCAGCCCACGTAGACCTGGGCCCCCGGGGAGCCAGGCGTGGCCGACGGGGCCTGTTGCCTCTTCCCCCAGGCTCAGGTCGCCGTCCCCCACCCCCACGCCCATCTCGGCTGAAGGCTCCCCTCTCTCTGCCGCCTGGAGAGCCTCCCATGGACACCACCTTTGCGGTTGCTGCTGGCGTTCAGTGGCTCAGCCCTGTCCAGCTCTGCGACCCCAACTCCTCCCCTTGGTTGAATCCTGCCCCCTTTCATTGTCTTTCAATTTCCTCGTCTGTCAAGCGGGAGGGTTAATTGGCTCTGATCTCAGGCAACTCTAATGCAAGAGATAACATCTGTGACAGCCCGGCAAGGAGGCTCAGGAAGTATTCCAGGGAATTCCCTGGCGGCCCAGTCGTTAGGACTCCAGGGTGTCACTGTTGCGGGGCCTCTGTCAGGGAATTAAGATTCCACAACGTGCGTGCTGCTGCTGCTGAGTCGCTTCAGTCCTGTCCGGCTCTGTGCGACCCCACAGACGGCAGCCCACCAGGCTCCCCCGTCCCTGGGACTCTCCAGGCAAGAACACTGGAGTGGGTTGCCATTTTCTTCTCCAATGCATGATAATGAAAAGTGAAGTCGCTCAGGCGCGTCCGACTCTTAGCCACCCCATGGACTGCAGCCCACCAGGCTCCTCCGCCCATGGGATTTTCCAGGCAAGAGTCCTGGAATGGAGTGCCATTGCCTGCATGGCGCTGCCCAAAAAATTAATTGAAAGAAAAAGTCATTCCACTCCTTCCCCCACTTTTACTGACTTCAGAAGAAGATGGGAACCCGGAGACTAGGCTCTCCCGGGTCATCAAGCCACCCCATGTTGGCGCGTTCCCCAGGACTTCCGGCCTCTTAGGGCCTGTGCATAGCCTTGTTCACAGTGGGTCACTGCGGGAATCGCGACATGCAGCAATGGCGTGTGCTCACGCCCTGTGTTTGCACCCTCCTGCCCGGCGACACGGAGTCTAACGGGAACAGAGCGTGTCCAAGGGAGGGGGGCAACCCCCACACGGCGTCCAGGTCAGGGGCTGCCCCCTCCCACCCAAAGCTCTGCAGCCCGCATGCGCAGGAGACACGCACGCGCACGCCCACCTGCGCACGCCCACCTGCGCACGCCCACCTGCGCACGCGGGCCAGCTAGCCCCCAACCGTCCCGGAAAGGGCGTGGTCGGCCGAGAGAGGAGAGAGGCCATCGAGACTGGTACCGTCTGAGGCGGCGGAGTGGGGAGCTCAAGTGAGCGCCGCGGCTGGCCTTAGGGAGCCCAGGGCTCAGCCTGTCTGCCGGCCACACCCTCCTGGGGCTCCCCGGCCCCGCCCAGGCCCTGACCCCGGTCCTGCAGAGGCGTCGAGACCTGCATAATCTGGAATCCTCCTGAGCAGCTAGCTCCAGACCAGCTCCGCTCCAGCTGGTTTCTGGCGGTCACCCCTCCCTCTCCAGGCCTGGGACACACTGGTGCTCTCTCCAAACCCAGCTGATTTTACAAACATGCGGGCTTTAAACGTTTGCAGAGCACCCTCACGTGTCTTTGAGTCTCTTGACCCATGAGATCAGAGGCGGAGCAACCTAGATGAAGTCGCACAGCTTCTAAATGACAGAGCTGGGTGAGACTGTGGTGGCTGAGAGGACCGGCCCTGTGTCGGCGTCTGGGGACACAGCTTTCCTTTTACGCGGGAACCAGCCACCCGCACTCTCCTCTCCTGCTGACTGAGTGGAGAAACGCCAGGCCTTTGGACACAGGAGTATGTGCTGGAAAAAGACAGGAGCGCTGGGGGAAAGGGAGGGCCACAGCAGGGCGTCCCCTGTTGTGGAAACGGCAGGTCATTGGCAGCTAAGCCTCGGTTCCCAGCCCACAGCTCCCAGGGTCCTGCGTAGATCCTCAGGACCTGGGAGTCCTGCCCTCCATGTCTGTCAGGGATGAGGAGAGATGGCTCACTCTAAACCTTTTCCCAGAGCTGATCTCTGCTGGTGGCCCCATCTGGGAGAGGTTCAGACCCCAGATGGATTACTTGAGCCTCCGATGGCTCCAGAGGGGCAGGGGGCTAGTGCTGACACCCCTTGCCTTCCAGAGCTTCTGGACCCCGCCCCTGGAAACAGCACCCCAGGGAACACAGCCCTGGGCACAGCGCTGGCTCTCAGCTGCTGGGGCCTGGCCGGGTCCTGGGCACACTCCCTCAGTGCCGTACCTGACTCGACGCAGGACTGCTGCGCAGAACGTCCCCACGTGCCAGCCCCCTGCCCTCTGTAGGCACCCACTCCCCCAGGGGAGCTGGTCTGCTCCATTTGTCCATCCGTCTGCAGCAGCTGCAATAGCTGGACTGCAAAACGGTCCAGGGACCAGCAGCCTAGAGATGCTCTGAGCTGCAGGGCATCTGGTCCACTCCAGGGGACTGCCCGGAATGGAAGGGAAGGGAAGATGGGACGAGGCGGGCTGGAGGCAAGAACAGGGCCAGAGAGGAACCGGGAGTAAAATCTCTACTGTTTCCCACAGTATTTACTTAATCTTACTGTAAATTCACTTTAGTGCCCATTGATTGTGAGGCTCACTCCACAGAACAAGCACTGAAGATTACTTGATTTACGAAGATGATGTATATTAACGCCGTACAGACTTAAACTGAAGGCAGCAGAAGTCTCCCCTTTGCTTATAACTCTTCAGAGCCTGCAGCCTGTGACGCACCCCTGGGGAGCTGCCTCTTTCTCCCTGACCTGAACCCCGCCCCTGTCAGCCCGCAGACCTCCTCACCAGCCCTCCCCCAGGGTCACGGCTCCTCCCCACCTGGACCGTGGGCCCCCCCCTGCCCCAGCATCTCGGGGTTTGCCTCCTCCCCTCACACAGCTCTGTACTCAGGCAGCACCTTCTCTGGGAGGTTGTCTCACCACCCTGCTGAAACCGCGCCACATAGTCCCACTCACACACACACAGTCACACTCACAGACACAAAGGCACACAGTCACACAGACACAGTCACACAGACACAGTCGTGCTCTCTCCCTCTCTCACATATACACGCACACTGTGTCTCCTTCCCTGCCTGATTTCTCTCTGAAAGTCTTGATGTTTTCCTTACTCACTATCCACCCCCTCTACTAGAATGCAGGCCCCATGCCAGCCGGGAGTTCTGTGCGTTTTCTTGATCCTGTGGACCCAGCATGTCGTCTGGCACACAGTAGGGCCTCAGTACGTAGCTGCTGAGTGACGGGATAAAACGGAAATGGAGCCAACAAAAATTGGAAGGAAGAAAGATAACACCGGAATTTCCCGTTCTCTCGTTATCAGGAGTCAGTAAACACTAACTAGAGTAAGTGAACTGATAGAGCGAGGTCCAGGTATATTATCTAAAATGACAGTAACAGCCCCTAGATGGTCACAGGGGCGATCAGAGCAGTCTGGAGTGGTGGATACACGGCACCAGATACGTGACACCTGGGACAAGTCTGATCCTCTCTAACCTCAGCCTCCGGTGTCCGGCGCTGTCTTGGGGGAGGCGCTGTCGTCCTTCTGGAGAGACGGCAGGGGCGAGTCTTCTCCCCCACAGTCTACTCCGCAGCCCCAGGATGGGGAGGACGGTGGGTCACCTCGCAGCCAGGTCCCCCCAAGCCCACCCATCTGGGGACACCCCCAGCTGGCCTCTCCCAGAGAGGTCTCCTGACTGCTCACACCCGTTTGATGGAGAGTGCTTTGTTTTAGAGCTTTGGGGTTTCCTCGGATACGTTTTTCTAAAGGGCAACATAAGAAAAAAGAAACCAGATCAAGGGCTCAAGTCTCCACGGATCTGGGTTTTACGGGCAGCATTACAACAGCCCTCAGGAGGGCCACAGCCTGCAGCTGGCCCGCCTGGACTTGCTCCGGGCCGGGCACTCTCCGTGGAAATCCCCTCCCACGCTCACCCTTTAATCGCTTTCCAACCCAGTGACTTTCCTGATTCACCCAGGCTCCCTTTCCTCTCAAGAGCACCCACTGCCCCTCTCTGATCTCCGAGTCTGGGCTTGAAGCGTTTGATCCCCGCTTGGGTCGGGCGGAGGCTGCCCTCAGGCTTCACCTTTCCCACGTTGCTGTGGTATCTGGGTGCCCCTGCCAGAGGAGCCCGGAGCAGCTCACCCTCGGGGCCCCGGGTCCAGGCGACCCCGTCAGAAGCCTGGCCGCTGCCCAGGGACCCAGAGGCCGCAGCCAGCCTGCCGGCACTGCTGGGCAAACTCGGGCGCGTCGCCGGCTTCTAGCTGTGTTTTTCACTGCCTTTCACAATGCTGCTGGGTCTGGGGCGCGAGCAACACTCGGGCGCACTGCCGCTGCAGAAGATTCAGGACAGAGACTTCCTTGTCCAGCGGTCAGGCTCCACCTTCCAGTGCGGAGGGTGTGGTTGAAAGATCCCTGGTCAGGGAACTAAGATCCCACACGACAAACAAAAGCAATACTGAAACAAATTCAATTAAGACTAAAAAATGGTCCACAGCAGCCAAAAAGAGTCCAAGACAAGAAAGTGTCTTCTCCCACCCCTCCAGTCCCCCAGCCCCAGAAACAAGTTGCTCAGCTTGGTCTTGGCTCACACACATTTGCACCCAGAAGAGGGAGGGGCACAGGGCCCCGCAGCCTTCCCCCTGGCCATGTGCAGGGTCTGTCCCAGAGACTGGAAGTCCCCGTCCCGCCCTGGTACTTTCTGCACCAGCGGGCAGCTCTTACGTCTCCGCCTAAAGGGCAGCCGGTTCTTGGACTTGACATGGGTGGGGGTGATGGAGGGGAAGGGACCCAGGTCCCCACGAGTTCCTTCTACACGAGAGGACCGTTTTCCCTGATTGCCTTTGCGTTTCCAACATTGCGTAGTGAGGATTATGAATTTTCACCTTTATCACTTGATAAGTGAGAGGTTCCTACAGGTGCCTTTGTCAAGATCAGTCAGAGACAGCTGTAGCTGTCCAGCCTGGGACTGGGGTCCAGGAGAAGTGAGGAGGTGGGGGAGCTGGGGGAGGGAGGAAGCTCCTGGAGTGTTCATGAATGTGATCCTAGGGAGGTCCGTGGAGAGGAGCATCGGTGTGGGCCCTGGGTGTGAGCTGTGTTCTGCCAGGGAACAGGGTGAGCAGGGGGCTGGGAGGAGTAACCCCGAGTGGGAGTGGCCCAGGACCCAGCACTTGAGCCCTCCAGAGGGTCAGGACGAGGTCACAGAGTGGAAGGGCCAGGGGCTCAGCTGGGGCAGAAAATGCCCACTAAGCACTTTATTCACCATTACCAGCCTCCGGAATCTCCATGGCCTCTGGGAGGAGGCTCCCCAGGCCCATAAGTGCAGAACATCAGAGCTGGCAAGTGCCCGACTGCCCAGGATGGCCTGGAAGCCACAGCCGCAGCAGCTCCCTCCCCTGGGAGCCCTCAGGAGGCGCTGGGTCTCAGGCCCCACCCAACCGCCGAGCTGGAGTCTCAGCTTCGCAAGACCCCCAGTAGGTTCTCAGGCCTGAGAAGCACTTCTGTGGACTTAATCGAGGTCACATCTCCATTCACGTGGGAGAGGCTGACGCCCCGGGGGCGGAGGCGGGCCCAGGGTCACACAGCTGGCTCCAGCCTTGGCTCCGCCACTGGCAGTGCCTTTGAATACACGTCACTCACACAGTCTCTACTTCTTGGGTTCCTCTTGTAGGATAAAGGGGTAACGTGACCTCTGCTTACTGCTGATGGAGGGGTCAAGTCAGACAGCACCCAGACCTGTGCCAAGTACGCAGGGTAAGAGAGCAGGCCCCGCCCTGCTCCGCACCGCCCGGCCCACAGCGGCAAGGGAAGAGTGTCAGGTAGGCGGTGCAGGAGGCGGGCCAGCTCCTGCCTCTGTCCCGCTCTGCTGTTTACCTTGAGCCAGATCCCAAGCCACTGTTTGGTTCTTGGCTTCAGTCGGATCATTTGTAAATGGCAGTTATGACAGCGCCCGCCCCAGAGGGGTGAACGCATTTAAGGCCTTCACAGAGGCCGAGGCACTAAGTGCCCAGGACGTGGAATGAGCACGGAGTGCCCAAAATTGGGAACCGAGAGCTGGCCTTGGCAGGGGAGTCTTCTCCAAGGGGGTGGTTTCTGCTTTGCCCTTGACTCAGGAATCAGGGAGGACCCAGGAGACAAAGGCTTTCTCTGCAGACAGGAAACAGGGGACTGGGAGGGGGTGTACTGGGAGGGCCCTGCGGGTCCTGTTTGGTCTCAGCACACCCTTGGCTTTGATACGCCTCAATCCTGACAAGAAAGGGAATAAGGTGGTGGGTAGAGAGATTCATCATGAACCCGGCAGGGGGACTCAGTTTTAGGGGGCCTGGCCTCACTCACATCAGGCGGGCCTCGTCCACCCGCCCCACGCTGTCCTGAGGGGCTTCCAGGCCAGCAACCGGCCTCTGGGAACAGCCTCTGCCTTAACCCAGCTTCATCCCCTGGAGGTGCGTCAGGCATCCTCCCCACCGAGGCTGCTTTGGGTGACAGGTGGTCCCAAGCTTGCAGCTGGTGTTGGAGGCTGGCCAACGGGCTTCTGCTGCGGCTCCAGCAGAGGGCAGCCTGTCCCCAGCTTTGGGGCCCAGACGCCCCACCCAGCTGTTCCTGTGGGCCCTCCCAGAGCCCGTGCTGGTGATCTGTTCGCGGAACTATCCATCCCCACCCCACCCCCATACCCAATGTGCAAACCCTTCTGGGAAGATATCTGGCCAACCGCATCCCGGGCTGCACAGAGTGGAAGTGTCAGGATGAGGACATCTCGCCCGGGGCCTCACCTTGCACTCCCTGCACTCTGCGGCACTGACTCGTCTTAAACCAGTCCTGTATGTTTAGACTCTTTCCCAGAGTCGGGGTTGGGGTTCCGTCAAAGCCTCCCCTGGGTCTGGTTCTATGGACGTGATGCACAGACTTGCTCTTATTAAAGCAGCTGCTCTTGTTTTGTAAATCCACGGTGTGGGCAGAGGAGCCCAGCCCCCAACATGAGACAGGCAGCCCTCAGACGAGCTCATGCAGTTCACGTGTCCGTGGACTTGGTCAAGGAGACCGGAACTCATGTTAAAATGCTGATCCCCAAGGGGATGCGTTAGGAGATGGAGCCTTTGGGAGTTGGTTAGGGCTTGAGGGAGGGGCCCTGGTGAGTGGAATTAGTGCCTCCTGAGAAGCCAGAGCCCCGCCCCCTTGTAAGGTGACGTGTCTGTGAACCAGCAGGCGGGCTCTCCCCAGACACTGAACCCACTGGCACCTTGGCCTTGGACTCCCAGCCTCCAGAACTGGAAGGAGTAAAGTTCTGTTGTTTAGAAGCCCCCTCAAGCCCCACCTCTGGACTGTGGCATTCTGTTATGACAGCCTGAACAGACCAAGGCAGAAACTGGTGCCAGCGAGTGGGGTGCTGCTATAACAAACACCTGACACTGTGCAAGTGGCTTTGGAACTGGGTGATGGGTAGAGGCTGGAGAGGTCTGGGGAAGTCTGCTAGGAAAAAACCTACATCATCGTGAACAGACCTTGAAAGGGGATTCCGGTGACAGCCCAGAGAGCAGAGAGCATTGGAGAAAGAGCCTAAGTTGTCTCAGGGCAAAAGGAGGAAGGGATTCCAAGCAGAATGTTGTAGAAGTCGTCTCAGGGCAAAAGGAGGAAGGGATTCCAAGCAGAATGTTGTAGAAAGCCATTCTGACGACAAGAAGGAGAGGCGTGGTATTGGAAAGCGGACGGGGGAGCCCCTGCTATAAAGTGGCGAAGAAGGCGGCTCAGGCGTGTTCAGACGCTGGCATTTTATGGAAGGCAGACCCCAGGTCAAGGGTGTCTAGCTGAACTCTCCGGGGAAAATGTAGGCAGAGCGACCTGGCTCCTCTCCACTACTGACGGGGGAAAGAGAAGTGCCCTCCACCTGGGGTCAGCTGAGGGGCCCCTCCGTGCAGCCTGGCGGGGTGGGGGGAACCCGCTGTGCCCTAGGCCAAAGGCGGAGGACTGGTCTCTGGCTTCGTGGTCCAGAGGCGTCTGCCCTGCTCCATTTCAGACTCTGTTGTCCCAGACTCTCCCTTCCTAGTTCTCCCTCAGAAGCAGGATGAGTGCCCTGCCTCTGCACCCCTGAGCCCCAGCCAGCGTTACGGCTCTGGGACGAGAGTCTAGGCTCTGGGGCTAGAGGGAAGGGACTCCGTGCATGAAAGGTGCTGAGCTTGGGGGCTGAATGCTGCTGCCCCCTCAGCTCACACAGTCACACACTGGAATCTGGGGGAGTGGCCTGTGGGAGGCGGAGCCCCCAGGAGGGCACCGCTGCCCCTGGAAACCCGCCATCCCTCCCCCTCTCCATTGAGCCCTTCCAGCAGACCTGAGCTTGGATCTGACATGAAGCTCCTGTGGCCGAGCTGCCCTCTCACTCAGGCGCTTCCCATGCTGGGAACAGTTCTGAGCACAGTCTCGGGGCCTGGCTGAGCCCCCCCCGAGTCCCAAGCTCACAGCTCTCACGCCCAGTTGGGGCAGCAGGATCGGGCTGCCTGGACCCCACGCCTGGGCTCAGTCAGGATGTACACTGGGGAGGAAGCAGACACTTTCCCTCCCCAGGCCTCCTGCCAACCTGACTGCTCCTGTGAAGTCCCCCCAGAGCAGGACGCTGGCCCCCACCCCCAGGACGCCGGCCCCCACCCCCAGAGCAAGACACTGGTCCCAACCCCCAGAGCAGGACACCAGCCCCAACCCCCAGAGCAGGACGCCGGCCCCCACCCCCAGGACGCCGGCCCCCACCCCCAGAGCAGGACGCCGGCCCCCACCCCCAGAGCAGGACGCTGGCCCCCACCCCCAGAGCAGGTCGCCGGCCCCCACCCCCAGAGCAGGTCGCCGGCCCCCACCCCCAGAGCAGGACGCTGGCCCCCCACCCCAAGGGCAGGGCGGACGACAGGCTCCGTTCTGACAGCTTTATTGACAGGGTGCAGGTCAGCTTGAGCACAGCCCTCAGTCCAGGCAGCGCCACGTGGCATCACCCTCCGTCCATGGGGTCAGCAGGCCTGGCCCCGCCCCATCCTCCTGCTGCTCTGGACTTGGGGCCTGGAAGGGGTGGGCGGTGTGGCCAGAGGGGGAGGGTCCCAGGAAAAGGGTTGGGGACAGGACCCAGGTGGGCTGGGGCGGGTATCCAGGTGAAGGCAAGCTGCATGCGCCTCACTCCGATTCTTCGGGCCAAGCTGGCCGTGCTGAGGACGATCCTGGGGCTGGGCTGCGCTGATAGGCGCAGCCTCCCCCCCCCCCCCACCCCGCCCCCGCTCTACAGCCTCAGGACCCAGGCCGGGCAGAGACGCCCTCTGGTTTGGGTGGCCGTAAGGTCAGGGATATTTCATCAGGGCCCTGCCACACGGGAGCTCGAGCCCAGGGAGGCCAGACCACATCCTGAACTGGGGCCCTAGGGCCTGGCTTGCACCCCCCCGCCCCGAGCTCGGGGGCACCGTGGCCCACAGCCTTGAAGGGTTAGGGTTAGGGTTAGGCCAGAGCAGGTGGCCCCTCCATTCGGGGCCCGTCTGCACGTCCCCCGTGACTCCCAGGTGGAAACGCCCCGGGCCTGCTCTGAAGGACACTAGGAGGGCCCCCACGAGGAGCACAGCCCTTCCCCCCCCAGGGCCCCACAATGACGATGGATACTCAGCCTCTGAGGGCAGGAATCTGTGGAGAGGGGAGGGCAGGGGAGGGGAGATGGGGGCACACCCAGAACCAGAGGCCCCGCTGGTGACGTGGTGGGCCAGGCGGAGGGGGGAGCTCCTGGGAGGGGGGGCCTACAGCAGACACCCAAACCAAAGGGAGCCAGACGCCCTGGGTTGAGTCCTTAGCGACACGTGCAGGGCTGAGGAAGGGAAGGAGGCTGGCAGTCTCGAGGTCGCTGGGGTTGGGGGTGATGAGAAGCACGGCGTGGGCAGTGGGGAGTGGGCGCGGGGGGCTCACTCAGAGTGAACCAGAGCCCCAGCCCCCTGCCCAAAGCCGAAGCCCTTGGGCCCGAAGTTCTTTGCGTAGCATCCTGCAGAGAGAAGAGAGGGGTGATGACCCCCACTCCCGCCCCAGTACCTGCCGGGGCCTCTGGGCCAGTGAGGCACACAGCACAGCCCTCCCAACATCAACGCAGATAGTGAGCAGCATCCTGGCTACTCCCCTGCCTCTGAAATACCAGAAGAGCCATCTGCGGTCAGAGCTCATGCTAAGAGCAGGGGAGGGAGCCCAGGCCCGGCCCGGCCCCGCCCCGCCCGGCCCCGCCCCACCCCACCCCCTGGCCACGGACCGTCCCCCACCCCCACCCCCACCCCCACCTCCACCCCCACCCCCACCGGGGCTCCTTCTCGGCTGCACACAGAGGCCTCAGGAGACTCCAAGGCTGGAACTGGCCGTCACATACGGGCCTGACTGCTTAGCTCTCCAGGAAGGGAGGGTGTCGAGGGGAGGCCGCTTACCTTTGCAGTAAATCTCGCCGTCCTTGTCGGCCAGGGTGGTGGACTCCAGGCCTTTGCCGCACTTGGCACACCGGAAGCAGGACTTATGCCAGGACTGGGGAGGGAAGGAAAGAGCTAACTCTGCTGCCCCAGCCGTTCCCTGGAGGCGTGATGAAGACACCTGTGGGGTCTGCCCAGCCTCCCCCACCTCCCGCTGGGGACCGGTGCCGCAGCTGCCCCACGAAGGGCAGGCGGGGCCCTCCAGCCATGTCCCGACTGCCGACCGGGACTCCTGGTGTGGCTGTGGGCTGGGACCCACCCTGGCCCTGGTTCCAGGCCAGTGGCCCCTCCCTCCTCACGGGTGTGACACACAGGCTTTTGTGGTCAGCAGGCCCCTGGCGTTCTCGAGGTCCCTCAATGCAGCGGGAGGCCGCAGCTGGGCAGGGGCCGGGTGCAGAGGCGGTGCCTGGCACCCTGGAAGGAGAAAGGGTCTTCGGGGCTCCAGGAGAAGGCCAGGAGCCAGAGAAGCCCCGCTGCTCCAGTGAGGTGCTCAGAGGCCACATGGCCAACAGCCCCTCAGGGGAAGCCAGCCCCAGTCTGCGCCCCGTGGGGGCCAGCCAGACCCCAGGTCAGCCGCCAGCTCCCAGCTGATAGCTCTGCACCGGAAAGCCGGAGGCCAGCGGTGGCAGATGGGATGAAGCAAAACAAGGCCTTTTAAGGGCAAGTAGGCTCCCTTGCACAGCTGCCCTTTCTGAGCTGGAGATGGAAAGGAATGGCAGGCCCTGGGCCTCCTGGCAGGCAGGCCCACGCGTGTTGGCTCCTGCCCAGGGTTCTAGGGGCCTCGGTGTCCGTGCTGAGGGCACCCCGGCCTCAGCTCGTCCTCGGGGAAGCCCAGGCTGCCCCCTAGTCTCCGGGCAGACAGGGGACAGACCACCACCACTGTCCGTGCAGACACAGTCGGGCCCCGCTGGTGGGGCCAGCACCTAAAGTCCTCCTGCTTCTCAGCCCTTCCCCAGCACACACGCTGGTCTCCCCCCGCCACCTCTGCCCACAGGAGAACCCCTCCTCCCGAAGGGAGAGAGGGGCCCTCACTCTAAGACTCCGAGGGGGAATGGAAATGCTGATACCTAGGTATTTTTTGGTGATTCCCTATTCTCATAGTGAGACACAGCAGAAGAAACACCAACTTAATATTAATCACATCATATCATTTAGTGAACACCAAGGATCTTCACTTCAACCTCACAAGAACCCACAAAAGCAATGACGGTGATGGTAGCTGACTGGCGTCGCCACACCCTGGGCACTGCACCGCACCGGGATCCCCGCACCGGCTCTGCTCGGCTTTGACGCCAGCTTGCCTGGTGGGCCTGCCCTGTGCTCTGCTTCAGACGCGGGGCTGCGGCTCAGGGGGGGACCCATCAGCCCAGGCTTCACGCCAAGCAAACAGCGGCCATCCTGCTGGGTTTACAAACCTCTCCCGATGGACAGAGGCAGAGACAAGCTTCACGGGGTAACATGGCCCCAAGAGGAGGCACCAGCAGTCGCAGCCAGCTCCTAGGAGTGGGCAAACCTGTGCTTTCACCTGTAACACGGGTGCGACCCCTCCCCAGCAGGCCTGGGGCCAGTTGGAGACCGTGCTTGGTCTAGACGTGTCTTACGTGTCATCCCCTGTCCACATGCCCAGCCGCTGCTCAAAGCTGAGAAGCCCCAGAGGCTAAGACTCAGGTCCAGAGAGGCTGCAGACAGGCTCCAGGCCCTGCGGCGTCACAGCTGACCACATGACCCCAGCCACATCTGCGTGAAGGCCCAGCACTGTCTCTGGGCCCTCCTGAAGAAGCCTCTCCTGCAGCCCTCTGACAGCTCATCTGAGGCCACCTGTCCCTGCAGCCTCTCCAAGGGAGGGTCCCGTTGCACTTTGGTGAGTCGGGGTGGAATCTACTACTGGAATATCGCAGTGGGGGGCAGGCGAGACAGCCAGACCAAGTTTGCCTCCTAGGAGGCTCTGGCGGGCCTGAACCTTGGCTACCTCTGCCCTGGGGGCACAAGAGTGGGTTTCTGTGGATCGTGGGTGGTTCTTAACATTTCTGTATCACAAATCCTTCTGAAGATGTGATGAATGCTACGGCTCTTCTTCCCAGAGAGAGATGTGACCCCACACAGCGATGCGCATTCCTTTCAGGGCTGGTGTCCACGTACCCTCAGAGGTCAGCAGACCCCGACTCTGCAGACAGGGGTCGATCAGAAGCTCCTGTGGAGTGTGCTTGCTGTTGGTCAGTCAGGTATTTCCAACTCTTTGCGAACCCAGGGCCTGCAGCACGCCAGGCCTCCCTGTCCTTCACTGTCTCCCAGAGTTGGCTCAAACTCATGTCCATCGAGTCGGTGGTGCCATCCAACCATCTCAACCTCTGTCGTCCCCTTCTCCTCCCGCCTTCAGTCTTTCCCAGCATCAGGGTCTCTTCCAGTGAGTCGGCTCTTCACATCAGGTGGCCAAAGTATTGGAGCTTCAGCTTCAGCATCAGTCCTTCCAATGAATATTCAGAACTGATTTCCTTTAGGATGGACTGATTGGATCTCTTTGCAGTCCAAGGGACTCTCAAGAGTCTTCTCCAGCACGATTTGAAAACATCAATTCTTCGGCGCTCAGCCTTCTCTATGGACCAATGGTGAGGCTGCTATGATGGGGGATTCAGCTCCTTGGAGACTGGGAGGCCCAGGGAACAGGGAGCCTCACAGACAAAGGGACCCCTTTCATGGTGGGCTCTGAGCGAAGGGGGAGCTACATCAAGGGCACAGGCTTCCTGGGAGGGAGCGCACTTCAAAGCTCCAGAATGCACGTTTCAGGAACACGTGTGCCCTGCCCCCAGCACGACCTGCCTTACCTTCCCAGCGCCAATCACCTTCTCGGCCGCATAGACGGCCTGGCTGCACCGCGGGCAGCGCTCGGAGCCCCCGATCTTCTGGGCGAACTTGGACGTGTTGGGGTTGGTGGTGGGCCTGTGGCCAGGGGCCCTGCTCAGGGAAAAGCATGCAGTGAGGGGACGTACAGGGAGCGACACAGCGGAGGGGACAGGCCTGGAGGGCGCCAGCCGCCGGCACCTGGCCCAGCCCGCCGCATGGCTATAGCTGCCAGGGCTGCAGAGTCGGCTCTGCTGATGGGGGACGCACCCAGGGCCCGAGGGTCACCTCCGCCCACGGGGGACCCACCAGGGGCCTGTAGTATTCCTTCCCCGAGACGTCAGACTCCTCTCAGCCCCAGTTAGAACGCCAGAGTCACCGACAGCTCGTCTGCTAAGAACTGGCCCCCTCTGCCGCCCTGCTCCTGCAGCACATCTGTTACTAGAGACTCCCCAGGAGAAGTCAGCTGACAGGTCGCTCCCATGGGGGGACAACCTTGGCCAAAGCGTGGAGAGTCACCATCACTTGCGACCATCCCCCAGGGCCAAGGGGCTGGCAGGCTGACTGCCAACACCCAGCTCACAGCAGGTCAGTGGTCGGGGTGCTGGGGGCCTCGTGACACCATTTCCAGGCAGGGAACCGACACCGGTGAGCCAGGCTGCGAGCTCGTCCGGCTCAGACCCTCAGTGGCTGTGGGGCGCCTTCAAGTCACTGATACTGGCTGGGTTTTCTCATCTGCGGACAGAGGAGAGGGGCCCAGCAGTTCTCGGGGCCCCTCCCAGTGCACGGAAATGGGCTGGCTGCTCCAGCCCCTCTGCACGGCTGCTCTGGCGGGGCCTGGCGCACAGGAGGGCCTCTGCTCCGGGGGGGTACTCACTCCTCGTGTCTGATGCCGAGCGACTCCCCCTTGTCCATGCTCAGGGTGCCCGCGCCCTGCCCGTAGCCGTAGCCCTTGGGCCCGTACTTCTTGCCGTAGCAGGACTTGCAGTAGATCTCCTCGCCGTGCACGGCCACAGTGGTGCTGTCCAGGTTCTTCTTGCAGACCACTGCGGGGGTGCACAGGGCCAGCGGGTCACGGCCAGCCCCCGCCGCCGAAGCTCCCTGGGACGCTGCGCACGCAACGCCCTGACCTCCCAGGAGCCAGGGGCCTGGCGATGGGGCTGGGGTGGCCAGGGAGCCGGGAGGGGAGGAGGGCCTACGGATGCTGGCCCAGCGCCTCTCCCGGAGCCGGGTGGCCTTCCTCGCCGCCCGCCCCGCACCCTGAGAGCCTCCCGAGTTCACGGGGCCAGCGGCCTAGGCCGACCCCACGCCCCAGGGGCCTCGCTGCCCTTGACAGACACCGTGGGCCCCGACAGAAGCGGAGAAGCAAGAAGGGCAAGGCTGTCCTGCCTCCTGCGACTCGACTCAGAAGGGACGCCCACGGGAGTGGGGCAGGGGGCAGGGCAGAGACGCTCCGGGGGGAAGGCCAGCATTTACTCAGCGCCCAGCATGACCGGCGACGACGGGATCTCGAGTTTCTAGCCGGAAATCACTTGGCCGCAGGATGCTGGGAGAAATTCCCTGACTCGGGGCAAAGGGGCATTGGAATGGGGTGCACTGGAAGGCCTGCAGAGTGCCCGCAGCCTCCTGTGGGCCTCAGAGCGGCCCCGTGACCCAGAGTGAGACAGTGTGGAGCCCAGGGTCACACGGAGCCCAGGCGAGCCCACGTCCAGGGAGCGTCCTGGCCAGGCTACATGCCTCCCCAGCCGTGCCCCCACCCGCAGATGACGACAGTGCCCCCGGAAAGGTGGCTGAGAATTAACTGCGGCCTCGCTGGGGAAGTGCTCAGCGCAGTGCCCTGCGCACAGTAGGTCATCATGAACGTTGGCTGCCCCAACAGTGTGACACAGAGTGAGCGCCCTGAAGGGCCAGACCCCAGAAGACCATCAGCGTCCAGCCCCCGAGTGCGTCTCTCCAGAGACTCGCGTCTCTCCAGAGACTCCTCACGTCCCATTGATGTAGGTTTGGGCCTAGGATAACGATGGGGTTCCACGCAGGCCCAGAGATGGGGGAGTCAGTGTGCCCACTGGGACGATGCCCTCAACACGCCCTTCTGCAGAGGGTCCCCGGGAGCAGCCAGCCTCTCCTCCTCTCAAGGAGCACTCAGCTCACCTCCAAGCCCCTTGCCAGTTCCCTTGCCTTGAGACAGATTCCTCCCCCCACCCCCACCCCCACCCCCACCGTGTGGCTCTCCGGATCTTAGTTCCCTGAGCAGGCCCTTGGCAGCTAAAGCATCGAGTCCTAACCACAGGATCTGCAGGGAGTTCCCAGCCTTCCCCTGGCCTTTAAAGGCCAGCTCTCTGCCCCCACCCCCACCCCTGCGCCAGGTTGGAGACTTCAGACTAAATAAGGACCCTCTTGTCCTGCCTGTGAGATCCCCATGTTCTTCCAGCACACAGGCAACCAAATATGGGCCACCCCGCCACCTCCCCAGGGCTTGGCTCCAGCCTGGAGGAAGCGGGCACAGCAGGCCAGGGGTTCCAGCATTCCCTTCTAGGGTGGGAAGCCGGGAGTCGGCCTGGAACTGCTTCCCATAAGACCCAGAGTGAACTGGAAATTCCTAAGACTAAACGGGAGGCAGCGAGTGAGACAGAGCAGCCCAGGGGCTGAGGTCTCCTTGGGCGACCTTCCCTGCAGGGACCTAGGGGTGCAGCTCAGAGAGGCCCTGGGTCTACAGCTGGCGCCTCCCAATGGCCCCACCGCCTGGCGCCTGCAGGCAAGGGGGTGCCGCTGTGGGTGGGGCTGTGAGCACCCGGGGGTGAGGCCAGACCAGCTCTGCCTTCACATGAGCTGACCTGCCCCAGGACAGGGCTGTCTCAGCTCAGAGACACAGCCTCAGGGCCGATGCCCACAGAGCCAAGGCCCCCCACCTGGGCTGGGCACTGCTGCTTCTCGGACACTGGGGCGCATGCTGCAAGCCCAGCCCAGGGTCCGTCCCGTCCCCCCAGCCCCGCGCCCGTGGCTTCCCTGACCACCCAGCTGGCGGCCACTCCTCCCCGGCAGCTGCTGTTGGTGATCAAAGCCACATGTGAGGGTGGAGAGGGATCCTTGGGGCCAGCAGTCTGGACCCTCTCCCTGGCCATCAGTGAACCTTCTTATGCCCTCTGAGAAAAATAAATGGCCTGAAAATTCCTGAGCACAGTGAGCTGCTGATGACGCGACACGGCCGTCGGCCTCCTTTGGGCCGGGTGCCAAAGGCTCCGCCCGAGCTCACTGACCACCCGCGGCCAGCACAACCTCGGTCAGCCTCGGCAGGCGCGGGGCCCGCGCTGCCTGCTCTGGAGGTGGCTTCCGGCTGGCCCGCCCACAGTTGGCGGGAGCTGGTGCTCCTTCAGGGCAGGTGACCCCGGGGATCTGTGTCCCGCTTGGGAGCACGGGCTCCCGAAGCAGTGAAGCCACGCTGGGGGGGCAGGGCCTGGTCCCCGACGGGCTGGGGCCTCCCCGAGTGCCAGTCTTCTTGCTGGGGATCCCCTGCGCCACGTGGGTGTGCACACATGTGTGTGGACACGTGTGTGCAAGTGTGCATGTCTGCGCGCGTGCATGGGTGGGTGGGTGCATGTCTGTGTGTGCACACGTGTGTGGATGTGTCCGCACGTGCATGGGTCTGTGCACGCACGTGTGTGCCTGTGTGCGCGCGTGTGCACACGTGTGAATGTGTGTGCGTGTGCCAGTGTGTCTGTGCGTGTGTGTGCGTGTCAGGGAGCAGCTTTCGTTGACTGAACACTCACAACTGCTCCAGCGGCTCCTTTTGTTTCCTGACCCCTTCCTCTCAGTTCCCGCAGCCCTGCCCCACGAAGTAGCTGTTGTTTTCTCCCCTGTAACGTTGAGAAAATGCAGAGAGAGAAAGAGACACCTGGCCCTCAGCACCCAGAGAACAGAAAGGGGATTCACATCTGGACTCCTGCCCACTGGTTCTGAAGGCTCGGGGCTTGGCCGACACGCTCCTGCCCACCCAGTGCCACTGCCTGGGCTCGAGGGAAACAGGTCACCTCCTCTAAGCCCCTCGGTTCTGAGCCCGTCAGTCAGGAGCCTGTGGACATCCTCCCACCTCCAGGGCGCCCAGCACCCCAGGCACCCAGGCGCCTGCTCACCAGGCAGAGACCAGGGCCCGTCTCCTCCCAGCCGTCGGGACGACATCAACATCCCCTCACCCGGACTGTCGGGCGGAGGTAGGGGCTGAGGGGGGAGGCCTCCCGCCCAGAGATGCTAGGGGAGCCCAGCCCCTCCCCAGACGCAGCTGCCCATGAGGCTGCTGCTGGTGAATTTATCTTTAACTGAGGGATAGTTGACATGTCTGTGTCCATTGCCCAAAGACGTAGACTCAGGCAAACTTTGGGAGATGGTGAGGGACAGGGAGGCCTGGCGTGCTAGGGGTCCATGGGGTCACACGGAGTCGGACACGACTGGGCAACTGAACAATAGTTGTTGACATACTATGTTATGACGTGTCAGCTATACAACACCGAGCTTCACCTTTTTAAAAGTTATCACCTGTGACTATTATAAAGTGCTGACTGTGCTCCCTGCGCTCTCTGCAACACATCCTCGTAGTTTCTTTATCTTACACATAGCTGACCTTCTAATCCTCTCCCAGTCTTGCTCCCCTCCATGAGTGTATCTGTGATTTCTGTGGCCCTTTAACAGAGGGTAGCCTGGGTGCAGGGGTTGGTGAAACCTTGGGCTGAAAGTGTCTTGCTCTCAAGCGCCGGGATTGTGGTAGGGAGAGAGGGAAGACAGAGTGAGTGGGGAGTTTTCCCCGCTGGGTCTTTCTGGCTTGGCGCTCAGGCCCTGGAGTGTCCACCCCCTTCAGCTCAGCCGGCCAGCCCCCCACAGCCCCCACCTCCGCCTCAGAAACAGCTTCTGAGGAACACAGCGCCTCCCCGCCCCGCTGCGCTCCTGCCAAATGTCAGGCTGTTCCCGACCGCCCCCCCTCCCGAGGACCGCCCCCAGGGGCTGGCCTCCGGCCTGGGCGGGCACTCACTGCACAGGAAACAGGATCTGTGGAAGCTGCCGCCTTCGCACTGGACCTCCTCCGCAAAGTACACCGTCTTCCGGCACACCCCGCACGTCTTGCCTCCTCCCCAGTTCGGCATCCTGGAAGTAGACACGGAGAAGAGGATGAACTTTCCAGGGAGGCGGAGACCCTGATGGCCCAGGACAGGGCCTGGGGCAGAGGCCTCCCCGCCGGCAACCGGGGCTTCCCACCCCGGAGCCCACAGGGAACCGCTGCGCCCCCCACCCCTGCCATCCCTCTAGGACACAAACTCGCACAAGACACAGGCTGTCGCAGAAACAATAAACCCTTTGCTGTGTGCGTCAGGCGGACGGGTCTCACAGCAGAAGAAACAGGCAAGCTAGAACTCATAAGACACAAACTGTGTCGGGTCTGAAACAGGCAAAACTCACACTGTCAGGGGAGGAACACATGTGTGAGAGAGCTATAAAGACAAGGGTGAGCGTCAGAGACTACTACCTGAGATTCGGCACCTCAAAGACAGGAAAAAGGGGGCCGCCAGGGGTCATCACATGGGGGCTCCTGTCGTAATTACTGTTCAAACTACGCAGATCAGTTCAGTTCAGTCGCTCAGTCGTGTCGGACTCTTTGTGACCCCATGAATCGCAGCACGCCAGGCCTCCCTGTCCATCACCATCTCCCGGAGTTCACTCAGACTCACGTCCATCAAGTCCGTGATGCCATCCAGCCATCTCATCCTCGGTCGTCCCCGTCTCCTCCTGCCCCCAGTCCCTCCCAGCATCAGAGTCTTTTCCAATGAGTCAACTCTTCACATGAGGTGGCCAGAGTACTGGAGTTTCAGCTTTAGCATCATTCCTTCCAATGAACACCCGGGACTGATCTCCTTTAGGATGGACTGGTTGGAGCTCCTTGCAGTCCAAGGGACTCTCAAGAGTCTTCTCCAACACCACAGTTCAAAAGCATCAATTCTTCGGCACTCAGCTTTCTTCACAGTCCAACTCTCACATCCATACATGACCACAGGAAAAACCATAGCCTTGACTAGGCGGACCTTAGTCGGCAAAGTAATGTCTCTGCTTTTTAATATGCTATCTAGGTTGGTCATAACTTTTCTTCCAAGGAGTAAGCATCTTTTAATTTCATGGCTGCAGTCACCATCTGCAGTGATTTTGGAGCCCAAGAAAATAAAGTCTCTCACTGTTTCCATTGTTTCCCCATCTATTTGCCATGAAGTGATGGGGCCAGATGCCATCTTCATTGTCTGAATGTTGAGCTTTAAGCCAACTTTTTCACTCTCCTCTTTCACTTTCATCAAGAGGCTTTTTAGTTCCTCTTCACTTTCTGCCATAAGGGTGATGTCATCTGCATATCTGAGGTTACTGATATTTCTCCTGGCAATCTTGATTCCAGCTTGTGCTTCATCCAGCCCAGCGTTTCTCATGATGTACTCTGCATATTATTTAAATAAGCACAGTGACAATATACAGCCTTGACGTCCTCCTTTTCCTATTTGGAACCAGTCTGTTGTTCCATGTCGAGTTCTAACTGTTGCTTCCTGACCTGCATATCGGTTCCTCAAGAGGCAGGTCAGATGGTCTGGAATTCCCATCTCTTTCAGAATTTTCCACAGTTTGTTGTGATCCACACAGTCAAAGGCTTTGGCATAGTCAATAAAGCAGAAGTGTTAGGAGAACCACGCTGATTGAAACCGCCCACCCTGGCCAAGCACCACAGTAACCATTTGCATGAGTTGTTTTATGACAGGAGATCCTGATAAGGAATACGGAACTAATAAGCCACCACCAACCGGAAGAGCCCAGGAAAGGTCTAAAGGAGACACCGCGTGTCCGTCCACTTCCCTGAACCCCGCTCGCTAGCATCCATCTTGGCTGAGTGACACGTGCGCCACCAGGAAAGACTCAATTAGAATGACTGGCCGAAGACCACCCGGAAACTAATCCCATCGCCATGAAACCCGAGACTGCGGGCTACGCAGCAGAACAGTTCTGGGTTCCTTACCCTGCTGCTCTCCACCCGAGTGCCCTTTCCCAGTAAAATCTCTTGCTTTGTCAGCACATGTCTCCTCGGACAATTCATTTCCGAGTGTTAGACAAGAGCCCAGTTTCGGGCCCTGGAAGGGGTCCCCCTTCCTGGAACAGAAGTAGATGTTTTCCTGGAACTCTCTTGCTTTTTCCATGATCCAGCAGATGTTGGCAATTTGATCTCTGGTCCCTCTGCCTTTTCTAAATCCAGCTTGAACATATGAAGTTCATGGTTCACGTACTGCTGAAGCCTGGCTTGGAGAATTTTGAGCATTACTGTGCTAGTTTGTGAGATGAGTGCAATTGTGCGGTAGTTTGAGCGTTCTTTGGCATTGCCTTTCTTTGGGATTCAAATGAAAACTGACCTTTTCCAGTCCTGTGGCCACTGCTGAGTTTTTTCCAAATGTGCTGGCATAGTGAGGGCAGCACCTTCACAGCATCCTCTTTTAGGATCTGCAATAGCTCAGCTGGAATTCCATCACCTCAACTAGCTTTGTTCCTAGTGATGCTTCCTAAGGCCCATTTGACTTCACATTCCAGGATGTCTGGCTCTAGGTGAGTGATCACACCATCGTGATTATCCGGGTCGTGAAGATCTTTTTTGTACAGTTCTTCTGTGTATTCTTGCCACCTCTTCTTAATATCTTCTGCTTCTGTTAGGTCCAGACCATTTCTGTCCTTTATTGAGCCCATCTTTGCATGAAATGTTGGTATCTCTAATTTTCTTGAAGAGATCTCTAGTCTTTCCCATTCTGTTGTTTTCCTCTATTTCTTTGCATTGATCACTTAAAAAGGCTTTCTCATCTCTCCTTGCTGTTCTTTGGAGCTCTGCATTCAGATGGATGTATCTTTCCTTTCCTCTTTTGCCTTGCGATTCTCTTCTCAGCTATTTGTAAGGGCTCCTCAGACAGCCATTTTGCCTTTCTTTTTCTTGGGGATGGACTTGATCTGAACCTCTGCCCACAGTCCTTCAGGCACTCTGTCTATCAGACCTCATCCCTTGAACCTATCTGTCACTTTCACTGTATAATAGTAAGGGATTTGATTTAGGTCAGACCTGAGTGGTCTAGTGGTTTTCCCCACTTTCTTCCGTTTGAGTCTGGATCTGGCAGTAAGGAGCTCCTGGTCTGAGCCACAGGCAGCTCCCGGTCTTGCTTTTGCTGAGTGTGCAGAGCTTCTGCATGAGCTCTGGAAGTCCCCGCATGCAAGCCTCCTATGCTCTTTTGCAGGTACAATTTAGCGCACCGGAATTTCCCTTAGCTACAAGACAGGGCTTGTAGGGTCTTTCCTCCCTGATCAGGGATCAAACCTACGCCCTCGTATTGAACATGTCAAGTCTTAACCCCCCGGGAATTTCACCCCCTCCAAAAAAAAACTCAATTTTTTTAAAAAAGCAGGAGTCAGACACAGAGGGCAGGACTGAAGCTTTAGAGTCCATTAGGGTGGGGGGAGGGGGGAGCGTTTGTAAAATCTGATTTCCCAGTACCACCCCCAACCCAACAAATCACGACCTCTGAGGACAGGGCACAAGAACAGGACTGTTAAACAAGCACCCAGGTGGCTCTGAAGGCAGCAGCCTGGGACAAGTTGAGAAGCTTGAGGTTGGTTCTGAGCTGGGGTCCTGAGGCCAGGCGGGTTCAGTCCTTTTCTGACCCTGCCGCCCACTGCTGTGTGTTCCCTGGGCAAGGGAGCTAGCCTTTGTAAACCTTCGTTTCTGCATCTGTAAAATGGGGACAGAAGCAGAAGCTACACCACAGGTTACTTCTGGGGAATCAGGGAGGCACGGCTCAGTGCCTGACCCAGGGCTGCAGGGTCAGAGCCCAGGACCAGGAATGGCGACCCTTCCAGCTTTTTGGACAGAAGTGCACGGGGGAGGGACTCCACAGGAAGACTGGGGTGCTGGGAAACGGTGGGGGGCCGGGGAGGAGTACCCTCCATGGGAACTCGGGGATGGGCACCCAGGGCGGTGCTGGCAGCTGGAGTCTGGGCAGGGGCAGGGGGCATGGCCCCTACCGCCAGGGGCTTCCCATCGGATGCAGTGCAGGGAGGAAGCTTGGCCCCGAAACGTCTCTGTGCCATGTGGATTATTTCAAGCTGAAAACAATCAAGGCCCAAGAGACTCAGGAGGAAACATCAACCTTCCCTCAAATGCCTAAAAGAATTTCGATAGAGAGCTAGTTCCCCAATGCCGCAGTTTCCAGAGATCTCTGTGAAGAACACAGGCCGGGTGTGGTGGGGAAAGCAGGCGGGGCCAGGAGGCCATGTACTCTGTGTCCCCTCATCTCCGCCCGGCCCGGCAAATACTGGTTTCCAAACATTTGCTCTTCCTTCTCCATGTCAACTGGCTTCCTCACCTCTGAAGTCCCAAACCACTGCCCCAGCTTCCTCTTTTGGCTTTAGCCGAGCATGGAATTTGATGTGAAGGTTTGGGCCACTCTGGGAGTTACTCGGTTTTTGGGGGTCTCTCCCAGGTAGACATGTTATTAAGCTTTGATTTTCTCCTGTTCATCTGTCTCAGGTCAAGGTAACTCTTTTCAAGTTAGAAGGAGCTAGGAGGGTGGAGGGAAATTTCTTCCCCAACAGTGGACACAGGTGTCGGCTCAAGGAGGAAGTCCAGCCAGGTTCACTACCATGTCCCCAGTCTGTGCGAGTCTAGCACACAGGTGTTTGTACAGGAGTGTGCGCCTGGCACACAGGTGTTCACATAGGTGTCTGAGACGTCAGCCCCCCTAATGCTCAGAGCCACAGCCCAAGGCCCGCAATATGCTCAGTGGGGTGTGCGGGCTGAGAGCAGGCTCCTGTGGGTGAGGGGTGCAGGGAGCGGGGACGCTCACTCTCCACGGCCTCTGCTCTGTCTCCCCGCCCTGAGGTGAGGTTCCCCTGGCCCCACTGCTCTTGTGGTCACCCCGCCGAGCACTTTCACTGACCACTGACCTTAACCTCTGCCCTGAGCCTAGGCTCACACACCCAGTTTCAGGGAAGCACCTCGATTTCAACACCAGCCACCAGAACTCATCACCTTTTCTCTCCAACATGCTCCATTTTGTTGCTGGAACCATAATCTTCTCTGATCACTAAGGAATGTCATCCTAAACCCCATAACGGGGAGGATCTCTGTTCTCCACTCCACCCACTCACCCCAAACTCTGACCTCCCCGCCTCTCCAGGCGTCTTCTCACCGGAGGTTCACTGACTCTCAACAGCCCCCTTCTCCTTGGGAATCAGCCCAGTTTTCAGGGCACTGGACCTAACCTGACTGCCAAGGTTCCTGGCCCAGGCTCAGCTCCCATACCCCCAGGGCGGGTCCCTGAGGCCCCGCTGTTCCTCCGGCCCCCTGTGGCAGGGCTGCAAAACTACCTCTGTGACGGACAGCCAGGTGGGTGTAGTGTGGTCATTGCAGTCGGCCTAACCTCCAGCCGCCTCCTGACCCTTCATTGCTGCAGAACCCCATTCAAATCAGGCAGCCCCCGCTCCCTCAAGTGACCCCTCAGGGTGGGGAGACACAGCAGAGGCCGGGGTTCAGGGGTCACGTTCTGGCACCCGCCGAGGCAGGAGGGAACCCATATGTCTCTATGGGAACTGGCTCGTCCCCCAGGACCCCCACCCTGCTCTCAGCTGGCCTGCACCACCCCTCAGGGGACTGGAGCCACTGGTTGACAGCCTGCCCTGCAGACAGCAGACAGCCTGCCCCGAGCCTGCAGACCCACCGTGTGCTGGGCGGTCTGCAAGCGCCATCCACCATTCCCGGCCACCCGGAGGCGGGGACCTGCCCAGGGCACAGATGAGGACCTGGGGTGGGGGCGGCCTGCAGTCGGGGCTGTGGTGAGGCTGGCCACCCAGCCCCATGCTGGCCCTCTGCGCTTAGCGGACAGGGCTTGGGGACGTGGGGACCCGAGGGCTCCTGCCTCGCCTCGTCCCGCCCCTGAGCCCACAGGCTTTGTCCTCCAGCCCTGGGACACCCCTGAGCGGGGAGGTTCTCTGACCGCGCGGTGGGGAGCCGTTCCTAGCCGTGGTTTGTTCCCAACACAAAAGCCCTCCTCCCTCGGGGGGCCAGTGTCCAGAAGGGCCTGGGAACCTGAGGCGGGAAACTGTCCAGGCTGCCTCCCAGCCGGGGCCCCCCAAACTGTGGGGAGGTCCCCTTCAGGAACCCAGGGGACAGACAGGGCTTGGCATCCTGGGGCGAAGAGCACTGCCCAGGCCATGGGCACCACCCCCACCCCCCCCACCCCCCCTCCCCACCCCCACCCCCGCCCTCATGAGGACCCCTTGGGAATCTATGGGTTGGAGGCTCAGCTGGGGGCCTGGCCACCTCCTTCCACCGAGGAGGTTCCTGCTCCACCCACTCCCTCCTGCCAGCCTGAGTCCAGCTGACGGAGCCCGATTGCCTTAAAAGGAAACCTACTTCCCAGACCATCGGGAGTTCAACAGGGACGCCTGGCTCCCTCTCAGCTGCCTCCTCAGGCCTGGGGGCAGAGGCCCCCTCCCCCGCAGGAGACCGCGGGGGGGGGGGGGGTGAAGGGGGCCGGGGGGGCAGTGGGGGCAGGGCCAGGCAGTGCAGAGGTCGGGAAAGGGGATCTGGACCCATTTCTTCCCAGCTGAAGGGTCAGGCTCCCTTCCTCTGCGCTTCCGTGTGCTCCTCCCTAGGTCAGGCCATCCACTGACTCCAAGTCTCGAGTCTCTTTCTGAGGGTCGGGGGGAAAGGACAGCAGCGGCCCAGGGCCTGGCGCTCGGTGGGTCCCGCTCCTGAGGGCCCCCCAGGGCTGGACGTGCGCTGTCCTTGCCCCAGGCCATGTCTGCTCCGCGTGCCGACCCTATGGACACACAGCCCTGACCCCTGGGTGTTTTGGTCTGTCCACTTCACCGGGTCTACAATCCCCACTGAGCAGTGGGCTTCATCTCCTGTGGGACGGCTGGAGATGCCCGGGCAGCTATTCCCCTGAAACGTCAAGGCTTTCAAGGCCGCCAGAAGCTAGAAGCCCGGGACTGGATTCTCCCGACCAGCGCCCGGGTCGGCCCGCTGCTCCCAGCCTCGTCCAGCTGCAGCATGAAGACCGGCTCACGGCTCCTCTGTCCTGGGAGCAGAGACCCGGCCGGGCTCCGGGGCCGCGGAGGACAGAGATGCTCACGTTCCGCCAGTGCAAGCAGCGTGCGAACGTCAGGTTGAGGTGCCGCCCAGGGCGCTCACGGTTCATCTAAGAAACCGGCTCGGCGATGTCAGCCCCTAACCACCGGCCGCCAGCGTCTGAGGGAAGGTCTCCCCTCCTCAGATCAGTGACCTGACGGCATTCCCCGCCGTGTCTTTGTCCCCACTAGAAAACCCCAAACTTCTCTGTTCCAAAGCCTCCTGCTCCCCAGGGACAGAGGGCAACTCCTGGGCCCAGAGCGCAGGTCCCCTCCACGCGGTCTGGCTGGGACGGGCTCGCTGGGCTAGGTGGTGGGCTGGGCGGGGCCTGGCTGGGCTGGGTGGTGGGCTGGGCGGGGCCTGGCTGGGCTGGGTGGTGGGCTGGGCGGGGCCTGGCGGGGCTGGGTGGTGGGCTGGGCGGGGCCGGGCGGGGCTGGGTGGTGGGCTGGGCGGGGCCGGGCGGGGCTGGGCGGGGCCTGGCCAGGTGCACACGGGAGCGGTCATCCTTTCCAATCGGCTGCTCAAGCCTTTCCCCGCCCCTACACCAGAGGGCAGCCAAGGAAGGAGGGGTGCCCAGAGAAACAGAGTCGGGGAAACCGTCCTACCCTGAAAGATGTGGTCAGTCACTGCAGGGGCGCGAGGACCGACATGGGGTGCAGGCTCGGCCTCAGCATCACACGGTTCCCGGAACTCTGCAGGCAACTCAGCCCGCCAGCACCCCGTGCGGACCCCGCGGGGCTCCAACCCGGTGTCACCCTGCTCCCTCTCTCCCTGCTCTGAGCTCTCTCTTCAAGCCCAGGCCCTGAGGTCCTCGTGGGGCGGTGACTGCGCCCCTCATGCCTTTACCAGCAGGGCACTCCCCACAGGGTTCAGAATCTGAAGGTCAACAAAGGTAGAAACAGTGGGCTAGGATTTAAGCATTTTCAAACTGTCACAGGCAGCCTGATATTGTGACAAGGTCCCATAGATTAACCAACAGATAAAGTTCACTTGCTTTCATCTGGGATGATGTCAATTTAGTAACAATTGGTTACCCACGCTGAAAAGGTCTGAATTATTTTCCTGGATTAAATTTTTAAAAGCAAAAACAAAGCACATGAGCCCTTAGCCCTTGTAAAACAGGCTGCTTGCAGCTGGCAGGTCAGGCAACCCCCTCGGGCCCTGCAGAAAGGCAGCACCACAGACGGGGGTCTGCTCGCCTCGCGCAGGAGTCAGACGCTGTCTCCCGCCCCAGGAAGCCGAGGAAAAGCTAAGTGCCTCCGTATTTACACTCTACCATACATGGAATCACTCGGCGGTGACGTCAGATGAATTCCTGGGGAGCTGCGTAGTTGCAAGCCCAGCGTCACCGCAGAAATTCCTGACCACTGGGTCTGTGGGCGCCCCCCCCCATCCCCAGCAAATCCCTGACCACTGGGTCTGCAGGCGCCCACCCCTGCCCACCCCAACCCAGCTCTGCACCTGGCTTCTCCTCGGGAAGGCTCTTCTCCAGGCTGCTTCTCTTTCCTGCCGACCTAACACTGAAATCCAAACACGCATCAGACTGGGTGAGAGCGCATCCCTGGGACCCAGGCCCCAACTTCCGGGGGGCACCCCCCTCTCCCCACACTGTAGAGGACCCAGTGGCAGCAAGTTCTAACTAGATTCCTTCCACATTCCCGCTAGCAGAGCCGCATCCTCCCTAAGCAGCGTGTAAGCTGCCCTCAAGCTCTTTGTAAAGCACGTCTGTCTCGGGAGTGGCGGATCTGTCCCTGGAGAGCTGATCAGAGACAGGAAAGGCAGAGTGACCGGGAGGCTGGGTGTGGGCCTGGAAGGTGTCTGCCTGTGTCTCAATGGCGGCCTTTGACCCAGAGTGAGTCACTGGTCACCTCTGAGCCACAGCTTCCACCCCACCTCACAAGCTGCCCCAGACGAGACAGCTAAGGACGCAGGCCAGTCCCGGGCCGGGTGAGCACAGATGTCAGCCAGCTGTTCTCTCGGGAAATGCCAGCTCTCCTGCCCGGCGTCGGACTCTTTCCTTATTTGCCGACACGTCTGAGGGTGGCAAGTGGCGACCTTTATTCTCCTCAGTGCCTCAGTATATCCAATGCACGGCTCCCCCGTCCTCTCCAAGCCAACCTCACAAGACGCCGGCTTACAGAAACTTCAGCCCCAGCAGCCTCTCCAAGAAGCCTCCCCAGTCTGCCTTCACCAGGAGGCCCGCGGTTAATGGAAACCTGACCTGGGCCTCAGTGTCGGGCACGCCGGGCCAGCACGGGTTTGCAAGGGTCACACGTGCCCAGCAGGGCGGCTGGGCTACGAGCCCACATCTACCCATTCACTCACCAAATGTCTACTGCCCGCCAACCAGGTGCCAACACTACGCTCCCGGCCAGGAAGGCCCTGCCAGGATCACAAGGCAGAGAGGTCTGCTATAAGAGAAGGGACACCTGGGCCAGGAGGGCAGGTGCTGGGCAGCCCAGGGCGGGGCGGGGCCTGCAGACCTGTGCCAACAGTTTCTCCCCAGCGACCCCCAGACCCTTTAAAGAGCCAGCGCTGCCCCTCCCCCTCCAAGCACACCCTCTCCTTCCTTGTCTGCCTCCTCCGCCCCGGATTTCCTCCCTGCAGGACCGGGTCCTTCCCTGGGAGAGGCGAGCAGTGCAGGCTTCGATCAGCCACAAGGACAGTCTCTCTGGAAAGAGGTGGCCGGGGCCCCCAGCCTGAGCCCACCTTGCCTCTCAGGGGCTGACAGTGAGTGGCGGCAGGGAACACGACCCGCAGGGAGTGCCCGGATCCCAGCTGCTCTCTGAGATGACAGGGGGAGACCAGCTCCTCTGGCTTCTCCAGCTGCTGGGAGGCAGGAAGGCTGGGGGCAAAGACAACCGGCCCCGCCCTCCCAGGACCGCGGCCACGGAAGCAGAGCCCCGCTTCCAGGCCGGCAGAGTATCCGGGTCAGTCTGCCTCGGCATCACCTCCACAAGTTGAGGCCTCGCTTCCACCAGAGCCCCGCGGGCCTCCAGGAGCTACCGCGACAGGACCCCCGGGCCAGTCCCGCCAGCTGGGAGGGGCTGCACACCCGTCCACGCCCAGGAGCAGGGGCGGGGCCCAGGCCTCCAGGGAGGGGCGGAGCCCACCCCAGCTCCGGTCTAGCCCCGGGTCTCGATAAGATCACTAACGGCGGAACTGGACCAGCGTTTGCAGCACTCTAGGCAGCTGTGAGCGCGGAGGACGCGCCTGCCTGCAGGCTGCTTGTTGGGAACGGGTTGCAACTTGTTTCAAGTGTGCTCACAGCGCCCCCTCCTGCCCCCGGCCTTCGGGACTGAGGCTGCAGACACTGGGGCTTCCTCCAGGCTTGGGTGGTGGTCCCCGCGCCCCGCCAAGTCCCGGGGCGTCAGGGGTGAAGGCGGCGAGGCGACCTCCATCTAGCGCCTCGCAAAAGGGGAAACGCGCACCCGCGCTCCGGGCACAGCTGTGCCAGGCGGGCCCCCACCCGCCCGCCGCACGTTCCCCCCGGGCAGGAGGGGTGGCACGGATGCCCTCATCCCCCGCCGCAGAAGGAGCGTCAGTGCGCGCAGAATCGCCCATTGTCCCGCCGCGGGACCCGCCGGGGGAGGGACCCGCCTGCGTCCCGGCGCCCGGGGCAGTAAGGGGCCCCGCGCTAACTGGAAAGAGAACCGCAGCCACTTCACCCCTCTCCTCCGCCCGCGCCCACCCAGCGCCCCTTTTTCTTGCGACCCTCCCTGTAGCATCCCTGGAGGCGGCGGCGGGGCTGGAAGGCCAGGGGCGCCCTGAGCGCGCGGGCAGGCGCTCCGGCGGGTGGGGGACCTGGGCGCTCGGCGCTCCGGCGGGTGGGGGCCTGGGTGCTGGCGGCGCGCGGACCGGGCGTCCGAGCCCGGGGTGCACTCACCTGGCAGCGGCCGAGCGCGGCAGGCGGCGGGCAGGCGAGAGGGCGGGCTCTGGAAACCAGGCTGGGTGCGCCGGCCCGCGCGCAGTTTTGTTCCGCTCGGGGAGGGCGTGTCCGGGCCGCGCCAACCCACAGGCTTTGCACACCGCACCAAGCCGGCGCCGATGTCACCGCCCCGGGCTGATGTCACGGCGCAGGGCCGCCCCCACGGCCGGGCCGCGCCGGCTGAGCTCCGGGGAACCCCCGTGCGCCCCTCCGCAGAGGAAGCAGCGGCTCTCTGTGCCGGAACTTCTCAGCGGTCCCGGCCGCCGGACGAGGGTGGAGACACACGTGATCCGTCATCCACGATCCAAGAGCCCAGATGAACGTGCGCCGCATGAGAAAGGGGGTCGTCGTGTTTGGTGTCCTGGTAGCAGGAAGTCAGGGACTCGGGGGAGGGGCGCCGCGCCTCGGTTAGGACATCACGCCCCCTCAGGTCTGATCCCGCCCCTTCCGCATACCCACTGGTCCCCAGGCTTGGACGGCCCACCGCTAGGCCTCGGTCCCAGTCTGTGAAGGGAGTACTCCACAGGGAAGCGGGGCTGTGGCGGGCAGGGGAGATCCTATAGGCTTAGCAAGCCTTCAGCAGTGCCCTTCAGTGAGGATCACCCCGCCTCCAACAGCTCTGTCCCCTCGGCCTTCCCCAGTCAAGGAGCCCCCTCTGCCCCCCAAACAGCAGCTCTGAGAAGTGGGAGTGACGCTGGGCTTTGCTCCGGCCTCGGAAAGCTGTCCTGGGGTAGCTGCCGGTTACTGGGCCACCCAGGGGGCCTGCTGCGGGCATCTCAGAGGGCACAGAGGCACACAGCTCTTTCCTGGGTGCAGGAACAGCCCAGAAACCCAGTGGCCTGGACAGGGAAGGAGCACCCAGGCTCCTGGCAGGGAGGACCCTGGTGGGGAGCAGAGAGCACCAGGCTTTCAAGGAAGGTGCCATCCCCTCTGGGATGGTCCTGCCAGCCTCTGGCTCCCAAGGCTCACCGCCCTTTAGGCTTGTGGATCTGGACTCAGAGGGTCATGGAATTCTGAGACACTAGTGTGCCCAGGACCTGGGGCACCTCTAAAGACAAAGCGCTTTCTTTTAGTTTGTAGCTTTTGTAGCTCATTCACTGCGTTTCTAAGTCGAAAGGGAACGCCACCTGATCCTCCAGGCTGGGTGGCACAGCTGGCACAGACTGCAGCCTGAGTAGGCACGTGGCACACTCCGATCTTGGGTGCCCACTGCACTGTGCTGTGTCCACTGGGTGGGCGCCATGTGCCCCTCCCTGCTGCCGTCTTGGCAGCAGCGTCTCTGGAAAAGGATGCCTCCTCTGCTCAGGGCAGTGCGCTGGAGGCGGGCCCCTCCCCCAGGCCACCTGGAGATACAGATGCTGCGTCTTCCAGCCCGGATAGGTGTCAGAGCCTCCACACACACAGCCGTCCTTTAAAGCCCCAGGCGGCTGAATCAACTCTTCAGGAATAAAGTCAAGAATCTTACAGTCCAGAAAATGAAATATTTGTCTAAGCTTTCCTTACTTTCTGCCCTAAGAACATCTTTCCCTGGTCTCTGTACAAACAGGGCCCTCCCTAGACTGGGAGCACTGACCCCACCAGGATTTCTTGCAGATCAGGCCTTCTCATCTGACCCAACCTCAATGTAGGAGAAAAACCCGGGAAGACTGCAGGTCACCCCCCACCGAGCGTGCAGTGCAACAGGTGTGTTGCCCTGCAGAGCAGTGGCATCAGAGCCCGTGGGCCCGCTGCCCAGACGCGCCCGTCTCTCGGGCGCATCCTGCCTCCCTTCGGCTCCCCTACCCTGCGGAGCGCAGCTTTGGAGTCTTGCCCAGGATTTTACAGAAGGGCCTTTCCTTCTTTGGTCTGGGTTCGTGCTGCCTGGGTGGGGAAGCTGCTAGAGGGCTTCCCCAGTGAGGACAGTCAACCTGTGCTGGGAAGCGGCCTTAAGGCATGTCTGGGGAAAGGCCAGCACACCTGGATTCTCCTGCAGGCTCTTGCAGAGCCTTGTAAATGAGGGGGCTGTGTGCTGAGTCCTGCCCCTGGAATGGCTGCAGAGAGCGGGGAGCGGTGCTGGTTTACAGAGAGCTGAGGCAGCAGGATGGCCCCAGGCTGGGCAGTGACCCACCGCACGTAACCCTTCTCTCCGGGGGGAGACCACAGGGTCAGTGAGAAAGTGAATCCTCGCAGGGCTGAGCGTCTGCCGGGAGCTGCCCGGGCGCGTGGGGAGCGAGGGGTCAAGGACAACGGACGCAGATGAACGCGATGCCCACAGGCCCAGGGCCGGCACGGCCACTTCCCAACCAGGAGGGGCCTGAGGCACCAAGGCCTGCGGACGAGCAGGGCTCTGACGCTCCGAAGGGGCCAGGGCTGAACCTGTGTCGTGAATCTCGGCTCCGTCGTCAAGGATCTAAATTAGTGACATTGGGACTTCCCTGGCAGTCAAGTGGCCAGGCCTCCTAGGCCTCACTGCTGAGGTCCCAGGTTCAGTCCCTGGCTGGGGAGCTCGACCCCACACGCCGCAGCTAAGAGGTAGCGTGTTGCAGCTAAAGATCTCGTTTGCCGTAAATGAAGACCTGATACAGCCTAAATAAATAAATGAATATTTTAAAAAAAAAAACTGAGATCAGGTTTGTGCTTACAAGAGGCAGGGAGAACTGGATGAAGGCAACCAGGCGGTGCAAACTTCCAGTGATGGCGGGCAGTAGGGACGAGCCTGCAGCCGGTAGTTAGCACTGCGGCACGGCAGAGGAAAGTCGCGAAGGTAGACCGAAGAGGTCTCGTCACAAGGAAAATGTCCTTCACGTTTCTTCAGTGCAGTGTCTGCATGAGGTGATGGAGGCTCACCAAGCCACTGTGGTCACCGTTTCAGGAGGTGTGAGTCAGACCGCGGTGCTGCACGCCTTAACCTAACCCCGAGCTGTGTGTCATTTACAGCCAGGTAAACTGGCTGCGACTGATGCCAACACTGACTGCACCAGTGCCCCCAGGCCCTCTCCAGGGGCTGCCCAGGGCCTGAAGGTGGTGGGACTATATTCACCCCCCTTGGGCATGTGAGTGACTGCAGGCATTGATCAGCTCGGTGGCCATGTGACTGTGGTCCAGGCCCTGGTTTTCCTCGTGTGCGAGGTGAAGGCTGGGATCAGCTCTGAGCCATCAAAGGCTCCCACCCGGTGGTCCTGCCAGCATAGAGGGATGTGCCTGTCCTGAGTGCCCAGAATGTGGGTGGGATCGACCACCCCAGGGCCCTGAGGTCTTCAGTTTTATGGTAAAAAGTTGTTTAAAATTTGCATTCTCCTTCACAAATACCTGTGTTTATTTTAATTAAAAGATATTGTTGAGAATGATTTATGAAAAGAGAAATCGTCTCTTGGAAAGTGTGTCCTGCGGGCCTCTGAGGACCCTGGGCTGTGACGGGCCCTGTGTGGGGCTTAGGGGAGGCTCTAAGGTCCTTCCCAGCCCTGGATCTACCTAGATCCACCTGGATCCCCCCAGATCCACCTGGATCCACCTGAATCTGCCTGGACCCGCCGGGATCTCCCTGGATCCACCTGGACCCGGCTCTGCAGTGCTGAGGCTGTAGCACCGGGCTGATGGATGGGCCCACATTCCTGACCTGGACCGTCTGTCCCTGTCTTCCTGTTTCCTGAGGGCGAATCCCAGAGCCCCTCGGGGTCTGCAAGAGAAGTGAGCCTGATGGCCAAAACGCAAAAGAAAGGGCAGGACAGTTCACGTGTAAATGTCAGAAGGAGAAAATGCTTGGAAGCAAGATGGGGGGACATCCACCTGGAGAGAAACAAGGGCCCTACAGGGGCTTTGACGGGGAAATGCGTTTCCTTCTTCAAGCCCCTTAAACCGCGAACCACACGAATATTCCAGGGAGCTTGAAGAGGACTCAGAGGCCCTGGTTTGCTGCTCGGGGGGTGTTACGTGACCTCTTCTCCTTTCCCGCCGCCATCCGAAGGCCACGTGAAGCCACTTCCCCTCCTGCGCTCACCCAGGGGCGGGGCTCACGGCCGCTGTGGGCGGGGAGTGGGGGCGCAGAGGGGAGAGGCGGCTGGACGGCAGCGCGGAGTAGCAAGGCCTGGAGGGCCCCCTCCTGCCTCCTCTGCTCCTAGCCCCTCTGGTTCCCTCTCGCTCTGATACTTTTTTCCGGTTCTCCTGTCCAAGACCCTCCAAGCATCTCTGGTGGCCTAGCCAGCTAGCAGAGGGGTGAGCGGTTTTAGGCAAGAGCTCCGCAGCCTCTGGTCCATCAGGGTTGATCAGTGAGGCTCAGGCGGAAGAAAGGATCAGACGATCCAAAGAGAGCGTTTACTCGGCTGCACAGCCGCGGAGGCAGGCCCCGTCTCCTTCGTAGCTCGCGTGCACCTCGCCTGGAGATGTGCTTGGCTTTACTTATTTTCTGTTTAGGATTTTTATGTTTTAGGAACTCTAGCGCCGAAGTTTCGGTTTGCACAAGAACTGTGAGCACGGCTGCCCCCTGCTGGTGAGCTTGTGAAGCACACCCTCAGGGGCCTGGGGTCTCAGCGCCCTTCATCCTTTTTTGACACAAATTCTTATGACTCTCACTTGAGACATCCTGGGTTCCTACCAGAGAAACCCAAAGCCCTGGGCCCCTGGTCGGAGAGAAAAGCCTTTGGAGTAGTGGAAGCTTGTTAGGCCCAGGAGCCCCGTCCTCCCAGCAGCACCCACAGTGTGCTGAGCCCGGCTTCCCCAGACGGGTGGGTGCAGGGTGGACAGTGCGGAACACCAGGGTCTCAGGAGCGACGCGCCGGGCCATGTGGAAACGACGGACTCCCGCCTACCCACGGCTGCAGAAGGGGCCGCCCCAAACCCAGCTGGTTGGACGCGCAGCAGCCGCTCATCTTTGTCTCCAGGCTTCTCACTCCGTTTTTCTGGGGTTATGGGTTCAGCGGGATAGTTCCTGCTCAGACCACACGAATGACGCGAGAGAGCTGCCACGGAGACCACCAGGATTGTCTAGGGATAATGGCCGGCCAGAGTTGTCACAGGACTTTCTTGCCCACAGGGCTGGCGGCGGCTGGCGGCTGGCGGCTGGGACTGTTAGCGGGAACCCCAGGAGCAAGCTCCCTGGGCTAGGCCGCCAGGGCAAGCGCACCAGGAGGGTGTGCCTGGTCTTTTGCAAACCAGCCTCAGAAGGCGCAGAGCAGGACCTCCCTGAGCTCTGCTGGGGTCATGGAGCCTGAGCCAGCTTCAGGGGAAGTGGACACAGATCGCACCCTCTTTCTGTGCGCATGGGGAGGTTCCAGAACAGCATGTGAGGGGCTGAGAAATACTGCTGAGGCTCTTTCGGAAAAAGACCGTTTCCAGAGGCAGGAAGGTTGCTCCAGGTGGGTCCCTTCAGTAACTGCCTTCAGGGACGCATTTCCTGGGGAAGAAATCTGTTTTTATACATGGGGTGTTGCTAAGGGGAAACACGAGGGTTTAGAGGTATCCACCGAGCATTTCCCTGGTGGCTCAGCGGTTAAGAATCTGCCCAGCAATGCAGGAGACACAGGTTCGACCCCTGGTCTGGGCAGATTCCACATGCTGCAGCGCAGCTAAGCCGGAGTGCCGTAACGACTGAGGCTGTGCTCAAAACCTGGAAGTGCAACCGTGGAAGCCCGAAGCCCAAGCTCCCGGAGGCCGGGCTCCACAAGGGAAGCCAGCGCCACGAGACGCCTGACACACCTCAAAGAGCAGCAGCGAAGACCCAGCGCGTCCAGAAGTAGATAAGTAAACATTGTTTTAAGAACAGCTCTCAAAAAAGAAAGAAGAAAGTATCCACTGCGCCATCCTCACTAAGGCTGGCTGAAACACTCCACTGCAGAGGAGCCTCTGAAAAGGACCAATGCAGGCTGCACTCCCGGGGGCCCCCAGGGGTCCCCAGGGGCTGTGCCCGTGCAGGCTGTCCACCAGGGCAAGGGAATTGTGGCCTTTGGGGGGACCTGTCAGGTGAGATTCTGCCGAGATGGACTCTCAGAGGGAAGAACTGGGCGGTGTCGCCGCAGCCAGTGGCCAAGAAGGGTCGGAGTCTCGGACCGGCCGGGGCCCTGTGCACAGCGGGCTCAGAGCAGGAAGCAAGCAGCAGGCGCGTGCAGAGAGATGAGGCTGCGGTCACTCAGAAGCCCCCTGCGGCTGTCACGCAGAGCAGGAGCGGCCCTCTTTGGGGACAGAACTGTGTCTTGGTCAACTTCCGTGTGCACGACGCCTGGGTGAGTATCCTATCAGAGTTAAGTGAATAAAGGAAAGAAGAAAAGGAAAAACAGGAGGGAGGAACAGAGTTAGACGTAAAATAATAATAGAAATCTCTGCTGGTTTCCTAGTCACACCCGATCTGGTCAGTCCAGGAGAGCCAGGGGGCTTCTGGAAGCATCCGTGACTTGTCCAGACAGAGTTAAAATAGTGCATGCGTACCGTGATGAAAGTGTGAGGACAGGCGCAGGAAGGGGCAAGGCTCAGTGCAGACGAGCGGCCCTCTGCGGGAAGAGAGACGCCAGCAGTGCTGGGGGAGCTTAGACTGTGTCCTTGAGTGGCTTTATCTCTTACACCGCATGGTGTTTCCGGTTGCGGTGATTAGAGTTTCTGTGTTGGCATAACTGGGCCCAGGTACATGGCCAGAAATATTCTGGATGCTTTTGTTTTCAACAGTTCTGATTACTTTTAGGCCGTACCTCCCAGCGTGCAACAGCTTTGTTCCCTAACCAGGATCAACCTGTGCTCCCCGATGGAAGCAAGGAGCCTCAATCACTGGACTACTTCCCTCTTTGGGGAAGACTGTGTCCCCTCTGGGGAAGGCCCTCTGGGTGTTTTTCGACGACATGAACATTTAGCCACCAGGACTTCCCTGGAGGCTCAGATGGTAAAAGCATCTGCCTGCAACGCGGGAGACGCAGGTTCCATCCCTGGGTCAGGAAGATCCTCTGGAGAAGGAAATGGCAGCCCACTCCAGTATTCTTGCCTGGAAAATCCCCTGGACAGAGGAGCCTGGCAGGCTGCAGTCCACGGGGTCGCAGAGAGTCGGACACGACTGAGCGACTTCGCTTTCACTTTTCACTTTCCCAACATTTAGATTAGTACACTGAGTCAGCCCAATCGCCCCCTAACGTGGGTGGGCCTCTTCCCTTCAGTCAGGGCTCAGCTCAGCTCAATTCAGTTGCTCAGTCGTGTCCGACTCTTTGCGACCCCATGAATCACAGCACGCCAGGCCTCCCTGTCCATCACCAACACCCGGAGTTCACCCAAACTCATGTCCACTGAGTTGGTGATGCCATCCAGCCATCTCATCCTCTGTTGTCCCCTTTTCCTCTTACCCCCACTCTCTCCCAGCATCAGAGTCTTTTCCAATGACTCAACTCTTCGCATGAGGTGGCCAAAGTATTGGAGTTTCAGCCTCAGCATCAGTCCTCCCAGTGAACACCCAGGACTGGTATCCTTTAGGATGGACTGGTTGGATCTCTTTGCAGTCCAAGGGATTCTCAAGAGTCTTCTCCAACACCACAGTTCAAAAGCATCATCTTCAGCGCTCAGCTTTCTTCACAGTCCAACTCTCACATCCATACATGACCACTGGAAAAACCATAGCCTTGACTAGACGGACCTTTGTTGGCAAAGTAATGTCTCTGCTTTTCAATATGCTGTCTAACTGAAAGTGAAAGTGAAAGTGAAGTCGCTCAGTCGTGTCCGACTCTTTCCAACTCCGTGGACTGTAGCCAACCAGGCTCCTCTGTCCATGGGATTCTCCAGGCAAGAGTACTGGAGTGGGTTGCCATTTCCTTCTCCAATATGCTGTCTAGGTTGGTCATAACTTTCCTTCCAAGGAGTGAGTGTCTTTTAATTTCATGGCTGCAGTCACCATCTGCAGTGATCTTGGAGCCCAGAAAAATAAAATCTGACACTGTTTCCCCATCTATTTCCCATGAAATGATGAGACCAGATGCCATGATCTTCGTTTTCTGAATACTGAGCTTTAAGCCAACTTTTTCACTCTCCTCTTTCACTTTCATCAAGAGGCTCTTTAGCTCCTCTTCACTTTCTGCCATAAGGGTGGTGTCATCTGCATATCTGAGGTTATTGATATTTCTCCTGGCAGTCTTGATTCCAGCTTGTGCTTTATCCAGTCCAGCGTTTCTCATGATGTACTCTGCACAGAAGTTAAATAGCAGGGTGACAATATACAGCCTTGATGCACTCCTTTTCCTATTTGGAACCAGTCTGTTGTTCCATGTCCAGTTCTAACTGTTGCTTCCTGACCTGCTTATAGGTTTCACAAGAAGCAGGTCAGGTGGTCTGGAATTGCCATCTCTTTCAGAATTTTCCACAGTTTATTGTGATCCACACAGTCAAAGGCGTTGGCATAGTCAGTAAAGCAGAAATAGATGTTTTTTTGGAACTCTCTTGCTTTTTCCATGATCCAGCAGATGTTGGCAATTTGATCTCTGGTTCCTCTGCCTTTTCTAAATGCAGCTTGAACATCTGGAAGTTCACGGTTCACATATTGCTGAAGCCTGGCTTGGAGAATTTTGAGCATTACTTTACTAGCATGAGAGATGAATGCAATTGTACAGTAGTCTGAGCATTCTTTGGCATTGCCTTTCTTTGGGACTGGAATGAAAACTGACCTTTTCCAGTCCTGTGGCCACTGCTGAGTTTTCCAAATGTGCTGGCATATTGAGGGCAGCACTTTCACAGCATCATCTTTCAGGATTTGAAATAGCTCAGCTGGAATTCCATCACCTCCACTAGCTTTGTTCATAGTGATGCTTTCTAAGACCCACTTGACTTCACATTCCAGGATGTCTGGCTCTAGGTGAGTGATCACACCATCGTGATTATCTTGGTCGTGAAGATCTTTTTTGTACAGTTCTTCCGTGTATTCTTGCCACCTCTTCTTAATATCTTCTGCTTCTGTTAGGTCCAGACCATTTCTGTCCTTTATTGAGCCCATCTTTGCATGAAATGTTCCCTTGGTATCTCTAATTTTCTTGAAGAGATCTCTAGTCTTTCCCATTCTGTTCTTTTCCTCTATTTCTTGGCATTGATCACTGAGGAAGCCTTTATTATCTCTCCTTGGTATTCTTTGGAAATCTGCATCCAAATGGGAATATCTTTCCTTTTCTCCATTGCTTTTCACTTCTCTTCTTTTCACAGCTATTTGTAAGGCCTCTTCAGACAGCCATTTTGCTTTTTTGCATTTCTTTTCCATGGGGATGGTCTTGATCCCTGTCTCCTGTACAATGTCACGAACCTCATTCCATAGTTCATCAGGCACTCCATCTATCAGATCTAGGCCCTTAAATCTATTTCTCACTTCCACTGTATAAGGGATTTGATTTAGGTCATACCTGAATGGTCTAGTGATTTTCCATACTTTCTTCAATTTAAGTCTGAATTTGGCAATAAGGAGTTCATGATCTGAGCCACAGTCAGCTCCTGGTCTTGCTTTTGCTGACTGTATGGAGCTTCTCCATCTTTGGCTGCAAAGAATATAATCAGATTTCGGTGTTGACCATCTGGTGATGTCCATGTGTAGAATCTTCTCTTGTGTTGTTGGAAGAGGGTGTTTGCTGTGACCAGTGCGTTCTCTTGGCAAAACTCTATTAGCCTTTGCCCTGCTTCATTCCTTATTCCAAGGCTAAATTTGCCTGTTACTCCAGATGTTTCTTGACTTCCTACTTTTGCATTCCAGTCCCCTATAATGAAAAGGACATCTTTTTTGGGTGTTAGTTCTAAAAGGTCTTGTAGGCCTTCATAGAACTATTGAACTTCAGCTTCTTCAGAGTTACTGGTTGGGACATAGGCTCGGATAACTGTGATATTGAATGGTTTGCCTTGGAAACGAACAGAGATCATTCTGTCGTTTGTGAGATTGCATCCAAATACTGCATTTTGAACTCTTTTGTTGACCATGATGGCTACTCCATTTCTTCTGAGAGATTCCTGCCCACAGTAGTAGGTATAATGGTCATCTGAATTAAAGTCACCCATTCCAGTCCATTTTAGTTTGCTGATTCCTAGAATGTCGACGTTCACTCTTGCCATCTCTTGTTTGACCACTTCCAATTTGCCTTGATTCATGGACCTGACATTCCAGGTTCCTATGCTATATTGCTCTTTACAGCATCGGACCTTGCTTCTATCACCAGTCGCATCCACACCTGGGTGTTGTTTTTGCTTTGGCTCCATCCCTTCATTCTTTCTGGAGTTATTTCTCCACTGATCTCCAGTAGCATAGTGGGCACTTACCGACCTGTGGAGTTCCTCTTTTGGTATCCTACCATTTTGGCTTTTCATACTGTTCATGGGGTTCTCAAGGCAAGAACACTGAAGTGGCTTGCCATTCCCTTCTCCAGTGGACCACATTCTGTCAGACCTCTCCACCATGACCCGCCCATCTTGGGTGGCCCCACAGGCATGGCTTGGTTTCGTTGAGTTAGACAAGGCTGTGGTCCTAGTGTGATTAGACTGACTAGTTTTCTGTGAGTATGGTTTCAGTGTGTCTGTCCTCTGATGCCCTCTCACAACACCTACCGTCTCACTTGGATTTCTCTTACCTTGGGCGTGGGGTATCTCTTCACGGCTGCTCCAGCAAAGCGCAGCTGCTGCTCCTTACCTTGGGCGCGGGGTGTCTCCTCAGGGCCGCCCCTCCTGACCTTGAACGTGGAGTAGCTCCTCTCGGCCCTCCTGCCCCCGTGCAGCAGCCAATCCGTGGTCTTGGGGTTGCTCCTCTAGGCCTCTGGCTGAGCCTCCCTTGCATAAGAGAGCCTCCCTCCTGTTTCACTGCCTTCAAACTGGGACATCAGCTTCTCCCGGGTCATCCTTCCGACTAGAACTACACCAGAAGCTTGCCTGTTTCTCAGGCCTTGAGACTCAGACTGGAAGTGAACCGTTGGCTGCCCTGGGTCTGCAGGCCGCCAGCCCCCTTGGGATGAGTCAGCTGTCATTACCGTCTGAGCCGGCTCTTTGCGATAGGTGAGTGAGTGATGAATGGGTGACTACCCTTTCGGTTCTGTTCGGGAGCAGAACTCTGATGAAGGCAACAGGTATGCTTGCTGTGTTATTTTCCATGCCTTTAGCATGTATAAAATATTTCATATAAAATTGGAAATAAATAAATGATTAATGGTGTTAAGACGTCAGATGCAATAGGAGGCAAGCAGAATGAGGGCTGGGAAGCACACACCAGCCTCCGCTCCCAGGAGGCCGCAATCGCCTCGCAGGGCGGCTCAGCGGCACGTGCAGCGGCTGGGGGAGTGTGCACCCGGGGCAGGCTAGCTGTGCAGTGGAGGGAGGTTTGGTCTGTGCAAGGGTGGGGGCGGGGTAGACGAAGAGAGTCAAGGAGGTGTGACCTCACTTCTCCTGGTGGCTCCATAACTCTGTTGGAACTATTGGAGTCTGGGGCTCCTTTGTTCCCTGGGAATATTCCAGTAAAGATTCTGGAAATTGCATCCTTAGGGTACACGAAAAGATTTTTAAATATCTAACCAAAGACAGACTCTCCAGATGTCAGCTTTCCTGGTAGTGGTTTTCCAAAGTGTAGCACGAAGCCCTCTCACAGAAGAGGAGAGAGCACAGCCTCAATCACCCCGTGTCAGCCCAGGTCCAAGGGACACAGCAGACCCACAGAGACTCTTTCTCACAGTTCAGCTTTTCCCTTTCTTTCCGGTCAAGTAGCTGAACTTGGCTGGTGGAGTGTCGCTGATGGCTTCTTGGGCGGCTGGGAGCTGACCAGGCCACGGAGGCTGGAGGACGCGCCAGCAGCCCTCCTCCCAGAAGCTCTGTCTGGGCTCTGCTCTGATTCCTCCTTGGCCTCATCCGAGGAGCCCAGCCGGTCCTGAGCCGGGCTCTCTCTTCCCACCCCTCCTAGATGCCTGGCCGGGCCCATACTCGGGTCCAGCAGCCGGCAGGGGTCAGCAGCGTCCCACAGCCAGCTGGGGCCACCACCTCCCGGCTGTGGGTCCCAGCGGGTCGGGGTTGACTGGGAGCTTCCTGTGAGGACCTCGCCAGCTTGAGGCTCCCCTCCCTGGTGGGTGGGGTGGGTGTGCAATCCAGACGGCGGCCTGGCTGATTCACCGCCTGGTTCTCTTCTGGGACATTTTCACATGGATTGACACATGCGATGCCGTGTGTATGTGTGTGTGCGTGTGTGCATGCATGTGTGTGCGTGTGTGCATGCATGTGTGTGCGTGTGCGTGCGTGTGCCTGTGTGTGTGTGTGCATGCATGCGTGTGCGTGTGTGTGCGTGCGCCTGTGGGCGTGTGTGTGCATGCATGCATGTGTGTGTGTGCGTGTGCGTGTGTGTGTGTGCGCGTGTGTGTGTGCGTGTGCCTGTGGGCATGTGTGTGCATGCATGCGTGTGTGTGCGTGTGTGTGCATGCATGTGTGTGCGTGTGTGTATGAGTGTGTGTGCCTGTGGGCATGTGTGTGCATGCATGCGTGTGTGTTCATGTGTGTGCATGCATGCGTGCGTGTGCGTGTGTGTGCATGCATGCATGTGCGTGTGTGTGCATGCACGTCTGCATGTGTGCCCGCGTGTTCATGTGTGTGTGTGCGTGCGTGCGTGTGTGTGTGTGTGTGTGTGTGTGTGTGAGAGAGAGAGAGAGAGGAGGAGAGAGAGAACGCCCTGTTGAGGTTTTCCCAGGGACCTCGAGTTCCTGGCTGAGTGGGTGCCCGACTCTCCAAGGAGTCTTACGAAGCCACCGAGCTCCACCCCGCCCCCTCAGCTGGAAAGGGGGCCCTCCGCCCGGCACCCCCCGCAGAGGCCTCTGCAGACGAGCCATGCAGCCAGCTTATGCCTTGTTTGCAGACTCACCCCCCCATCCGCCCCACGGCCTGCTCTCTCCCGGCTCTGGTGGCCTCTGCCCCACCCCACACCACTGCTCCAGCCTGCCCCTGCCTCCAGGACGACCCCCAGCCTCCCCACACTGGGGCGGGAGCACGCAGAGAACCAGAAGCCCCCATGGGACCGCCGCAGGGCTGGACGCAGGCTCAGTCTGTGCCAGATGCAGGCCCAGCCCCCTCCAGGCAGCCTCCACATGCCGGACAGGCAGACGCCATGCCTTCTCGCCTGCAGAGGAGGACTCTGGCCTGCCCTTCCTGGAGGAGAGCAGCTGACCTGGGCGGCAGGTGCGGGCCGGCGGGCACCCCCTCTGCCGCAGGGCACGTCTGTAACCAGAGAGGGGCAACCGAGGCTGCCAGCAAGCACACGCGCCACCCCAAGCCGGGGGGACACCCTAAATGTGGGGGACCAGGGTGAGCACTCACAGAGACCCTCTTCCCGGCACCCCAAGGAGGGACACCCCCTGCAGCCCTGGGGCCGGAGCCCCATCCTCCCGTCTCTGCCCAGCCCTCTGGCTGTAGCGACTGATGCCTCCTCCCTGGCAGGGGAGGGCGGCTTGGCCCAGCTTCCGCAGGCTGGATGCAGCTCCTGGAGGGAAGTCCTGGAAAGAAGGCTCTCTATACATGCGCATGACCTCTCGTCACATCCGTGCTTCAAACTGCAGGCAGTTAAAGGGCAGGGTGATATTCAGGGCTCCTGGTGTGAGCTAGGTGCTGGGTCCAATGTCTCACCGACATCATCTCATCAAATCTGCCCAACAACCCTGCCACGTGTGTATTGTCAAGACCCTCTGTCTCCCAGGGGACAGACGCTGGCCGTGGTCACCTCATACAGTCAGGATGCAGTGATCTGACTGCAGCCGTGACTCCGTGGGGCTTCCTTGGCAGCTCAGACAACGAAGAGTCTGCCTGCAGAGCAGGAGAGCTGGGTTCGATCCCTGAATTGGGAAGATCCTCTGAAGAAGGGCATGGCAACCCACTCCAGAATCCTTGCCTGGAGAACCCCAAGGACAGAGGAGCCTGGTGGACTGCAGTCCATGTAGCCGCAAAGAGTCAGACACGATTGAGTGACCCACACACATGCACACGCACGCACGCGCGCACGCATGCGCAAACGCGCACACAAATGCACGCACACACGCACGCGCACGCACGCACACACGCGCACGCACGCATGCACGCACACACGCACACACGGGACTACACAGCTTGTATTCTCCCCAGGGGACGAGCCTGAACCCTCCCATTTCTGGGTACATCCCACCCTGGGGCCCATCCCTTCCTCCTGGGGAGCGAACTCCCTCCTACCCCCACCCTCCACCTCTGCTCACTGTAGCCAGAGTCACCTCTACAAAGTCATCACCAGGTTCACTGGGCAACTCACGCCCCAACACACCCTATGGCTGACCCTGGCACCAGAGGGGACCCCGCGCCCTCCAAATCCTCAGGGGCCACGTCCGCCCGCCCTGTGGGTGATGGCTCCCAAGCCAGCTCCTGCCTCCTCCCGTCAAGCTCCCCCAGCAGCCCTGATGTGTCTGGATCTTTCTATCCTCTGCCTTCCGCACACCTCGGTGCTCCTTCTCTTCTCTCTCAAGACACTTGTGTTCTGGCCTCACCGTGTGACTTGTGGGACCTCAGTTCCCTGACCAGGGACTGAACCCAGGCCCCTGGCAGTGAGACCGTGGAGTTCTAACCACTGGTCTGCCAGGGAATGCCAAGACATGCCTTAATGTGTTAAGAATAATTACTGATATATTAAGGGCATCTTACCACCCTACACATGATCACGTAAGTAGTACCTGGATACACTCTCCTTGTAAAAACCACCCCAGCAACACAAACATGTGGGAGGAATTAACAAGCCCCTGGGTGACTCTCCTCCAGCAGGAACCAGTTTGGAGACTTTCCAGAGCTCTCTGAAAACGTTTTCATACAGGTATTAGTATAGTGCTCACAGAAATACATGGTTTTGTGGGGCATCTTTTGCCATAACTGAGGTCACAGTGTGCAAAGTGTTTTGCAAAGTTCATTTCTCTTAATGCAGCACAGTAAGTCCCTGCAATGGCGTCGTGTACGCTACAAGCTCCTGAGCAAGTTCTGGGTGGAGAAACGCTGTGTCTACTGAGGTCTGGAAGTGAGCAGGGATCCTCCTCAGTGTGGGGTCTGTGTGACCACACAGGTCTTGTGCCCACGAAGCTGGCCAGCCTGTGGGTGCTCTGAGTCCACGGATCGCCTGTCCTGACCGGGGACATTCCTGCCCCAGCCACCACCTTGGGCCCTGTCCCTGGAGTCCGTCTCCAGCTTTCCGAAACTGCACTCTCTGCTCCAAGGCCAGAGTCCTGGGCCTTCTGCCTCCAGCACCAGCAAACTCCTGTGGTCCGTACCTGCTGGTAAGCATTTCCAAGGGGGTCCCCACAAAGAGCAGGGGTGCTGGCAGCATCCCCCGAGCCTCAGGTGCAGGAGGTGAGATGCACTGAACTGCCACCCGGGAGACCGGAGCTCTAGCCCAGCCCTGCCGCTCAGCTGGCATGAGGTCTGACAGTCTCCTAGGCCACGCCAGATCTGCAGAGGTGACGCTAAGGACCCAGCACGGCAAAGACTGACAGCGGTCACCAGGTGCCACTTGCAGGCACACTCCATGCTCACGACAGGCCTGAGGCAGGCACCGCTGCTTCCACGCCACAGACGGGGGAGTGGAGGCTCATTAAAGCAACTGAAAGAGGAAGTGTCCGGGGGGTGGATATGTTCTGCAGCCCGGTGTGGTCACAGCTGCCCAGCTCTGCAGACAGCACAAGCCACAGACCCGCACGCTGACGGGGTTAACGTTCAGTATGTCAGCTACGCCCCACAAAGCCGAGTGAGCAGAGAGAAAGAAGGAAGCGTTTGCAGCCGGGGAGGGGTGGGGGTGTCACAGAGCGCCCCGCGCCGGGAACGTGGGCTGATCCCGGGCTGCCGGCCTGTGAGTCCGGCTCCAGTGCTGGCTGGCTGGAGGACTTGGGCAAGACCGCGGCCTCAGTCTCTTCACATGTAAAACAGGGACAAAGATGAGAGCGCTGTTAAGGGCTCAGGGCAGCAGCTGCCCCCAGCAGAGCTCTGAGGCCTGGACTGTGACGACCGTCTCAGCTCTGCTCCAGCCAGAGCTGGGCGCCGGAGAGGGGACCGCCTCTGTGCCCAGCCCGTCTGTGCCCGGCAGGCCCTCCCCTCCTGGCATCTGGAGAAGCCGTCTTTGGGCAGACAGGGGACATGGCTCACTTCCTGGGATGGAGAGCAGCATCTTCCCGCAGGCGCCCTCAGGACCCCGGGAGCTCAGACCATCGACAATGGGCCTGAGGCTAGGTGGCCACAGAGGGCACACCAGCCACACCCACGTGCCCCCACCCACGGGCGTGACGCCTCCCCCCCAACTCACGGGTCAGGCTGGAGAGGGCAGGGCTTGTTAGCAGACGGTCAGTCTGAGCATGGAGCACACAAGTGGGTTGGGGGCTGGGGACGGTGTGAGGCGTGTTTTCTGTCTGACACCCGTGCGTCTCCTGTATGTACTTGGCCTGTGGGACCCACCCTCTCCCTTCCGCCCTCTCACTGAACGCCCACCCAGGCCCTGCTGGGGGCGGGGCCCCCCGGTGTCACCAGCTCACCGACGAGCACACAGAGGTTCTGGCAAGGGCCTGGCTGAACGTGGACTCAGTCCTCTGACGCCCAGTATTTTTCCACTGTCCTTCTGAGGAGGAAGCCAGAGAGTCACTGATGCCGTTGATCCTGCGCTCAAGGAGTAAAGGCACGCACTGTGCTTCCACCCCTGCCCTGCAGACCGCCCTGCACATGGGGTGTGGGCGCTCTGGCCCTGCAAACCCCTGCGGTCCCAGACGTAACCCCAGTGCGCATCGGTCCTCAGGGCTCGGGGGCAGGAAGGCGGGTAGGGCTGCAGGAAATCAGGCCAGACCTGCAAGTGCCTCTGGAGCCACTCTGAGGCCACGGGGGTGACAACAGGCTGCCGGGCTGACTTTTTAAAACCCATTTGTCACACTGACGTTAATCCTCTTGTTAACAATCTCCTGCCCTGATTCAGATCAGCTCTAAGCTGGATGGAGGAAGAGGCCAGGGCAGCTGTGGGGCTCAAGGAGTCTCCGGGAGGTCAGTCGAGTTTGGAGGACTCCTGGGGTGGGGGAGGGGTGATGCTGAGCCTGAATCCCACTGTCTCCCTCGTGGCAAGCCACTCCACCAGGAACCACTCCACTTCCCTCAGCCTCCTCTCCCGGCAGCCAGGCCCTTGCTTTTGCTTCTTATTGATTTTCATATTTAAGGAAAATCCATTTGCTTGATTCAGAGTAACTGAGTCATCATGGGGTTTGGAGGAAAAGTGCTCACAAGGCAGCTGCTTGGCAGAGGCCTCTCCTGGGCGGGGCGGGATCCACTTCCCACCCAGACGAGGCTGCATCCGTGGTCCCTGCGGCTCCTCACACGTGGCCCTGTCCCACCAACTGGGCTCACACGGCTTCCGCCCCACAGCTCCTGGCCTGGTCCTCTCCTCCCTGCTCCCGCCTGTCCACGTCCTTCGCCGTCGGAGCGCCACACCAGGACATGCACAGCAGGGCTGGGGACTGGTATGATCCGCCACTCACAAGTGGGAGGGAAGTACTGACCCCACAAGGGAAGAGACTTCACCCTCAGGAAACCGTGGCGTCTCCCCCATTCAGCGCCCTGGGAACAGCATCTTCCTGACAGACCAGTGTGGGCGGGGCCCAGGTGCATCCTCGGGGTGAACTAGAGGGCAGCTCAGGGTCTGCTGTGAGGTCCCCTCGGCCCCCAGGCCTCAGAGGCAAGGAGCTCAGCCAGCCTATCCTGTGAGCCTCTGAGACAGGACGGTGCTTCTTCTAAAAGAACCAGGCTCCCCTGTGCAGGCTGGTGGACCTGTGAAAAGCAAGAGAGATCCCAGTCAGCCCATCACTGAATGCCAAACGACGCAGGCTTGCAGGACCGAGAGATCAAAATAACAACAACTGGAAGAGATGGCAACTGATGAAGAAACCAAAATGGCCCCAAAGAATCTGCTCAGGTTCCCGCGGCTGGTGAGGAGCAGACGGGCACTGTGCCTTTACGCCCACTCAGCCATTGCGTCCTCAGGGCAAGGACTCGCCTGCGTGTCCCTCTGGGACAGTCTCTCTGTCCCTCTCCCCACCAAAACAGACAACTCATTCTTTTCATGGGCAAAAAAGACATCAAAATCTTTTCTCCGATCAGTTGAGAACTTCCTCAGTGTCACAGGCAGCCACTGCCTGGCGCGCCTCTCTCATCCTGTGTGCACAGCCACTGTGGCCTGAGTGGCTGACGGCCGGGGTTGGGCACAAATCTGCTGACCCTCTGCCCACAGCGGATGTTTCAGGCGGACGTGTGGGGGCCTCCCCGGGACCTGGCCCCGGCGTCAATCTGCCTGCTCTGTGGAGCTGGCCGCCTCTGGGCCCACAGCTGCCTTTCTCAGGGGCCGGAGGCTCCAGAAGCTGGGGCCACCTGGCCTTCGCGGGCCTCCCGGGAGGCAAGCGGCCTGGCCCCTCCTCCAGCCGGTCTGAGGGTCCGCTCGTTTCCTTTCCCCTTCCTGCCCTCCTCCTCGTCCCAAGCCCCAGAAGGAGGCGGGACAGGCCAGGGTCAGGAGGTAGGATGGAGTCCCGGGCGGGCGTTTCACTGAGCACAGCTACTTGCCAGGCCCTGCTGGCGTCTCCCCGCCCCTCTGCCCCCGCGTCCCACGCCAAACCGAGGAGCAGAGAGGAAGGAAGGGGGCCCGGGGGGAAGGGCGGGGGGCGACCCGTCTGTCCCGGCGCCTCCGGACGGCGGGGCGGCCGCAACCCGAGGGCGCGCGGGGCGGGGGCGGCGGGTCCCCCGGCCTAGGAAAGGCCCGATTGTGCGGAGGCTTCCTGCCCCCCACCCAGCTCCGCCTTTCTGCGGCCGCGGAGGCGGGACGGAAGGCGAAGGCAGGAAAGGGTTACGGGAATAGCTTTCCAATGACAAAGTCTGGAAGGGCCCGGCGCCTCCGCCCCTCTGTGGGTTCGACTGGCACAGCGCGGGGGGGAGCGGGCGCTCGGCGGCGCAGCCTCCGCCCCTGGCCTGGGGAGGCAGCCGGCGTGTGCCCGGGGCAGCGGGTCAGCAGGCTCCGCCCCGCGCCCGGCCGGGGACGCACTTTGTTCGGGATGCCGCCTCTCTCTGGGTCGTGGGCCCGGCGCCGGCGGCTGCCCTAGTGCCACCCGCGGCCGGAGCGTGGACGCCGAGACTCCACCGGGCCCGACCCGGCGCGGGAGCCCGAGAACTTTCTTGCGGCGCGGTCCGGATGCGCAGCTGTGCGCGGCGGCGGCGGCGCGGAGCCCGGGCCCCGGGGCGCAGGCGCGCGGGTGAGTGGCCGGCGCGGGGACCGGGTGGTTGCCGGGCGGGTTCCGGGGCGGGGCCGGGTGGGGGCGTCCTGCGGGGCTGGGCACGAGTCCCGGGAGGTGGTCTTGCGCCCGCGGGAGGCTGCGCGCGGGGAGCGGGAGAGAAGCTGGAACAAGCGTCCGGGAAGGTCCCCGCGGGGCTGCGCGTCTGTGCAGGAGTCGGCTGGTGGGGGGCCGTCCCGGCCCACCCCGTCTGGGCCGCGTTTTCTTTCCCTTGCGGTGTAGTTTAAAGGGTGTTGAGATCTATGATCAGAGATACCGGGCGCTACGTAGCTACACACACCGGCACACACACGCACCCTGCCCACATCCTCTCCAATCCCAGCCGAGCGCGGTGAACAGCTGGGCAGGTGACCTTGGCGGCTGTACCAGAAAGCGTTCCCTGGCTCCGGGATGCGCGGAGAAGCGCCCTCGGGCCGGTCCTCAGAGGCCGGCCTTGGCGCGCGCCTGAGAAGGCTTCCCGGAGCCGCCGGACTCAGAGCCCACCTAAGGGTGTGTGGGCCCTGTGGTCCCTTCTGTGCTCATAGCCACGGAAACTGGGAGGAGGATAAGGAGCCGGCCGGGTGTGCTCGGGCCGAGAGGGGAGGCGGAGGGGCGGGGTGCGGGAGTGACCCCCGCCCGGCAGACGGGCTCCTAGCCCCAGCGCAAGAGAGGAACCTCACTCGGCCGGCGAGTCAGGGGACTTTGTTAAGAGAGCCTGGGGCTCAGCCGGCGCCGCGTCCGGGCCGCGCATCCCCGCGGCAGTGTCGTTTATCTGGCTTCCTGTTTCAGCTGTTGGGACACCATTGGCTCATTCAAATGCAAGGCTGAGTAGCCTGCGGCCTTGTTCGAGCCGCAGAAGCAGAGGGTTTGCCGGGGTTTGCCTCTTGTGAGCGTCTGGTTCTTCAACGCGGTGTCCTCTGCAGCTCACTTCTAATGGGGCCGCTGACCGCACAAAGAACCCTCCCCGAGGGGGCGGAGCTGCGGGCCCTTGGACCTGGGCTCCCTTCAGGTCCGGCGAGAGGCCCCAGCCGGCTAACACGCGCTCAGTTTTTCTTGCTGCTTTGAGTTTGGGTTTGTGAGTCTGGGATTAAACTTGGAAATGAGACCAGGAATCTCGGTGACTAGGTTTCCTCCCCAGACAAAGCGTCACAGAGGTCTGGGCTTTCAGCAGCGGTTTGGGGAGAAAGTTTTTGACCTGCTTGTAGTTCTGTGTCAGCCTGTGTTGCTCACGCTCTGGATGACCTGGGGGCGGGTCGTTCCTCACTTCTGTACCAGGGGGAGGACACACAAGGCTGTTCTGATCTGCACTCCAGCCTCTAGTTTCCCGAGCTGCCCAGGTTTAAAGGGAACAGCCCCTCCCGCTGAGCCCCCGTGGGCAGGTTCACATTCTGCTCTGCTGTTTGTCTCCCCGGGATGCCCTCCTGCCAGCTCCTGTCTGACACCTATAAGGCCCAGCACCTAGCAGGCACCTTGTAAGTGCTTTTCTTCCCTTCCCAAACCTCGCCCCATCCTGAGTCCATGGCAGCCTCTGGCATCAGCCCAGCTCTGGCCCCAGAACAGCCTGGAATAGAAACATCTCTTGTCCATCTTTTAAAACCCGTCTCTCTTCCTCTTTTCATTTTCCATCAGTATCACTTCCCTTTTCTTTTAACGTTCTTTTGACTTCTTAATGGGTTTAGCCTTTAGGAAAACGAGTCAAAGGGGTCTCTTCCCATGCTGGCCCCTGCCCTGCCTGCCCTCCCGTCCACAGAGGGCACTTGGGGCCCCTGGGAGGGAGCGGGGCGGCTCTGTGCCACCCTGCTGGGCTGCAGATGCTGCCGGGCAGGCAGGGCTCCCTTGTGCTGGTCCGAGGCGCCTTCTCTCCCAGCCAGTCACCTGCGTGCATCAGAGCATCTCTCTTCCTGGTGTCTCCATCCACAGGTCTTAGCAGGTGTCACACAGGTGTTGGCAAGAGAGAAGAACAGAAACGAGGGAAGGGAGACCATCTCGATGGTGGGAGCAGCCCCCAACTCTGAGAGTCTCAGGACCACAGAGAGAGAACTGGGAGATAATACTTCATCTTCCTGGCCCCGAGTCACAAAATCATCTTTAAAAACACTTCCAGTTCCGTCTTCAACTTAAAAAATCCCCACCAACTTCTCAAGTGGAAAACACCCCCTAAGAACAGATCCCTGGGCCTGCTTTGCCCCTCCCCGCTCTGGGGAAGGCTGACTCAGGCCCTGTTTCCTCCAAGGTGCCTGGGATTTTGCTCTCAGCTTCCTGTGACTCTTGAGACATGAAGGGAGCCAGACGGCTCCTGGGTCCAGAGACCCAGTCTGCTCGGGCCTGCTGTGGTGTGGCCCACGCCTCCTGCCCGTCCCCATCAAGCGCATTTGCTTTCCTTGGTTGTAATGAGACGCGCTAACAGGCATGAAAAATTAAAGGAGCTGACGCAGGCTCCCCCAGCAAGGACCGTGAATAACGAGATATTTCCACCTCAAGAGGCCGCCAGATGGTCCTGATGCCCAGACCTCAGACGCTCTGAAAGCGTTCCTAAGTGGCATTGTCTCCCTAACGTCGTCTTCGGATTATTCGCTGCCAGGGTACAGAATTGCCGCTGACCTCTGGGCTCTGATCTTGTGCCCTGAAACATTTGTTTCTTCGCTCTTGTGGCTTCTGCGTGTGGACTCTGGGATTCGCTACAGGTAGGGTCGTGTCAATAGCAGAGATGGATGCACGCCTTTTCTGTGAAGATGGCCTTATTTCTGCTTCTCCCCTAATCGCCCCGCCGTGCCGAGCCGAGCGGCCGCAGTGAGAGCCGGTAGCCCCGACTTGTTCCTGATCTGAGAAGGAAGCTTTCAGTCCTTACCGCAGAGTAGAATATTTGCCGTGGGTTTTTCATAAATGCTGTTTGTCGTGTTGAAGAAATCCCTCCTAATCCAGCTTTCCTCGGTGTCTGTTATCAAACATGGGCGCTGGATTTTGTCACGTGATTTTTTTCTGTGTTAGCTGAGGTCATCGTGTGTTCTGGTACGTCACACTGATTGTTTCTCTTGGGTTGACGTTCCCTTGAGTTCCTGAGAAAAATCCCTCTGAAACATTTTTTTCTTTAACTTTCATTTCTTTTATGTAAAAAACTGAAGAAAATTTGACAAAGTGCTAACATTTTGTAGTTGGGTGGGTTGATGCATGTTTATTATATTTTTCTTTATAGTTATTATACTTTAAACATTAAAACTTTACTGTGATTCAATATATATAACATGAAATTGACCACTTAACGACTCTAAGCAACCACTCTGTGGCACTGAGGCCACTCCTGCTGACGCCGCTGCCGCCAGAGCTGGGACCCCTCTCCGCAAACAGCCGCTTCCCACGCTCCTCGCCGCCCCGGCCGCCCCCACCACCTGCTTTCACCTGTGAATCTGAATACTTTGTAAAAACTGGAAAAGTCAGGACTTGGAGGCATTGGAGGGTTAAAGGACCCCACCCCACCTCCAAAGGGAACGTCTTAGAAGGATTCTTTCTCAGATCTTCTTGACTTACAAACAGTGTGCCAACCACTGTCCCCACGTCAGAGACACGACCAGCCCAGGTGTACACACGAGCTCACCCAGGTGTAGACATGAGCTGACCCAGGCATAGAAACAAGCTTACGCAGGTGTAGACAGACAGGAGCTCACACAAGTGTAGATACGAGATGACCCAGGTGTAGACACCAGCTGACCCAGGTGTAGAGACGAGCTGACCCAGGCATAGAAACGAGCTCACCCAGGTGTAGACAGGAGCTCACCCAGGTGTAGACACCAGCTGACCCAGGTGTAGACACCAGCTGACCCAGGCGTAGACACCAGCTGACCCAGGCGTAGAGACGAGCTGACCCAGGCGTAGAAACGAGCTGACCCAGGCGTAGACAGGAGCTCACCCAGGTGTAGACAGGAGCTCACCCAGGTGTAGACAGGAGCTCACCCAGGTGTAGACACCAGCTGACCCAGGTGTAGAGACGAGCTGACCCAGGCATAGAAACGAGCTCACCCAGGTGTAGACAGCAGCTCACCCAGGTGTAGACACCAGCTGACCCAGGTGTAGAGACGAGCTGACCCAGGCATAGAAACGAGCTCACCCAGGTGTAGACAGCAGCTCACCCAGGTGTAGACACCAGCTGACCCAGGTGTAGACACCAGCTCCCCCAGGTGTAGACACCAGCTGACCCAGGCATAGAAACGAGCTCACCCAGGTGTAGACAGGAGCTTACCCAGGTGTAGACAGGAGCTCACCCAGGTGTAGACACCAGCTGACCCAGGTGTAGACACCAGCTGACCCAGGCATAGAGACGAGCTCAGCCAGGTGTAGACAGGAGCTCACCCAGGTGTAGACAGGAGCTCACCCAGGTGTAGACATGAGCTGACCCAGGCATAGAAACGAGCTCACCCAGGTGTAGACAGGAGCTCACCCAGGTGTAGACACCAGCTCACTCGAGCACAGACATGAACCGACTTGGGGTCTTCCGGGGGCCGGGAGGACACAAGGCCACCCCGGCCTGGGCTGTGTTTCTCTGGCTCGGTGGCAGCCTCACTGGGACCTCAGACAGGGCGGGTCCCGGGGCTTCCCTCGGCTTGGCCGTGGCTGCCTCAGTGACTCTGGTGACAGTGAAGGGGAGTGGTTGAGCTGATTTCCTCCCCGGAACCCCGGGCTGGTCACTGCGTGCAGTGACGCAACTCCTCCCCATCTGGACAGTAAACTGACCCACTTTTCATCCTTCCCCAGATTTTAAAGTCCATTTGTAAACAGAATAAACGCCAACTTCTATAGAATTAAACTCAGAGCTGGAAAGAACCATGTCTTAGAGCCCCGTATTTGCCCTCCAGACACCACGGGCGCCTCTAAACCCTCCCCGCAGGGTCCTCAGGCCGGGACCCCTCTGTGGCCCGGGAACCCCGCGACGGCGTGCTGAAACCGCCTGGTTCTGATGTGCACGCCCTGTTAGGCTTCCTCTTGGATTAATCTGTGGTGGGCATGATTGCCACCGTCTGGTGGAGATCCCGGGTAAAGGGGCTTCCCTGATGCACCCCCGAATGAAGCAGGGCTAGCGGTAAGCTGAGCGGAGCAGTGTGGCAGCCTTTTAGGGTCTGGACGTGGTGCCGGCCGCGGCCCCAGGCTCTTGCTCTGACCCGTCTCCTTCAGATCGCGCTCACTGGGGTGATCTCCAGTACCTTCTGGGAAGACGGGTATCGTCACAGCAGGAACTTGACCGTGAAGCGAGGCAAACTAGGAGTCAAGGTTCAGGTCTTGACTTTGCAGCGAAGTCCTCAGCGCACGGTGGATAGTCCACAAGTGTCCGCCCTTAGGCTCTCACTCTGCCCCCGAGCTCGCGAGTGCGGTCCACGGGACGCAGGCAGGCCCAGCCGAGGCCCTGCTTCTCCCCAGGAGGGCGTGACGAAAACGCCTGTCTCCTAAGATGCTGCTCCCCACACTCCTGGTCTCAGCCCACCCCTTCCGTCAGCGTGATCCCTGTGGTCTGGCCAGGCTGGGAAATCCCCTGGGGGAGCGATTATCCACAGGCCAGGAGGGACCACCCGTGTCCGGGGGAGGCGGCTCTCTGCTCCTGCTCCTCCACGTGCCCTCTGTGGGCGTCACGGCTCGTCAGCCAGGCAAGACCACTGTCCCACTGCAGGCGCTGCCCTCAGGAGCTGGGCGCAGCCAGAGGGCAGGAGGCTGGGGTGGCAGGCATCCTTTGCTCCTTGCTGCTAGTGCTCCTCGCGTGCCCTGCGGGCCTCTAGTTTTGCAGACCTGGGCAGAGCGTGCAGTAGACCCTGGGAGGTGACTGTCACGCCGGTGCCTCTGCCCAGCTCACTGGTGCAGATAATTGAGTTAGCTGGGCAGGAGGCTGGGCTCCGGGCGCCGCTGAGATGCCAACTGTTCTGTCTGCTCTCCTTGGACCAAACAGACAGCTGACCTGCCGCCGGGCGCAGCCCTGGCTGGAACCCACCGACAGCCGCCCACCTGGCCCCGTCTGGGGTGGTTCTAGGGGTCTCGGCCCTCCCCTGCACCCCGCCGCAACACACACACCCTTGGGGGACGGTGGCAACTGTTGGGTCAGGGCTGGCCCCAATTCCTCGGCCCTGAGGGGCACGGCAGAGCCTTCTGATGTGGGAAGGTTTTTTTCCCTGGTAATGTTTCATTTTCAAAAAATGTCTGGTCAGTAGAGGTCAGTGACGCGCAGGGCATGTCTGGACTCTGCTACCGTCTTGCTCCGAAGCTGTCACCCTCTCTGCCCGCCCTCCCACCCACACGGGCAGCTCCCGAGCCACAGCCCACGCATTACCCGAGGGCAAGGACCTACAGCCCCACAGTCACCCTGAATGTCACCAAACTGACAGGTGTGTCCCCCACAGTCACACGGGTGACACTGGGCCGGCTCACGTGTGTCCCCCCCCACGGGCCGTGTTCACAGGCCCCAGTGCTCCCTCCAGAGGGCCATGCCTCCCTCCACCTGCCCTGTTGGGGTCTGAGCTGTGGATTTCTCTCGTGGAAGAGGAACTGCGGTCACGACCCCTTACACTGGGCCAGGCGTGCCCTCGGGGCAAAGCGCTCTGAACTGAGCTCACAGCCTCTTAGTGAGATGGGCATTGGTCTCCCCGTTTTACTGGGGAGGGAGCTGAGGGTCAGAGAGTTAACCAGGTGGCCCCACCAGTACCAGCGGCTCCAGGCCGCATGTCACGTGAGCGTGTGTTTGCAGAAAGTCTTGTGTGTGTCTTTCGTATTCCTTATCTTCCCCGCCTTGCCCTGTGAAGTCTGCTGTGCTGCCCGTCTGACCGAGGAGGAGAGTGAGAGGGTACCGACCACAGTCACCAGCCCCAACCCTGAGCGTGACCTGCACTGTCCTCCTGAAGCAAGTTAAGTGCGGGTGGTGGTCTCTGGGTGACGGAGCATCAGGTGTGGCCTCAGGGAGGGCAGGAGGGGAGGGGCAGGGTCGCCAACACGCTTGTCTTGTTCGGGGGGCAGTTCAAGAGAGTTGTCGAACTGCCCTAAAGCAAGAGACCGAAACTCGAGACTATCGGTGGGAATGACCAGTAAGAGGAGCAAAGATCCACCTTTGGGAGGAAGAGACGCAGGAAGCTCTTCTTTCCTCCCATCCTGTGCTGTGCTAAGTCACTTCAGTGGCGTCCGACTCTTTGCGGCCCCTTGGACTGCAGCCCGCCGGGCTCCTCTGTCCACGGGATGCTCCAGGCGAGAATGCCGGAGTGGGTGCCGTGCCCTCCTCCAGGGGACCTTCCCCACCCGGGGACTGAACCCGCGTCTCTCGCCTCTGGTGCACTGGCGGCTGGGTTCTTTACCACTAGTGCCACCTGGGAACCCCTCCTACAGCTCTGTCGGGTAACAGTGGGTGTTTTCTAAAGACGGCGAAACAGGGAGTCAAGCTATCGGCGTATCGTCCCAGGTCGTGTCCGTCATCCACAAAGAGGTGGCTACGGCGGCTCCCTGGGCAGCAGGCTGGCCTGACTGGGGATGCTGAGCCCAGGCCCCAGGCCCGCTGGGCACTCTCACCAGCCAGAGCCCTAGGACTATGCACCCACACTCTGCACCCCCAAAGGAGCACTGGTGTTTTCGTTGTAAAAATTTAAAAACACCTTTCACAGTCTTTGGACATTGGCAATACATTTCTTAATCATTTAATGTTGGCTATTTCTTGGTAACCCTGAACCTCAGCAGAAACTATTGTGAAGTGAGAGAACATTTACCTACCACTTATTTTCAAATATAATGCATTGTATGAAAAGTAAATTTAATTATCGATTCAGTTGGCGCGATGTCAGGATTCACAGATGAAAGCACTTTGGTTAATGTCAGTTTTTGCAGTTTTGTTTTGTATTTTGGAACCTAGGTTCCCTTGCGGGCCTCTGAAGGTCTCCTCGGCACCGGGCCTTCTGTTCTGGAAGCTGGTGGGGCTGGTGAGTGCAGAGGTAGCCCTGGAGGACGTGTGTGAGGGCTTGTGGCACGCAGACCCTCAGGGCACACAGAGTGCAGCTGCGGCCTGACCTCGTCCGTGAAGCTGAGCCAGCCTGGAGCCCCACAAGCCTGGCCCTGCGTCCCCAGCTGCCTCTTTCTGAAGCCTGCCCTGTGGAAGTTCCTCTAGTTTTGTGAGCAGCCCCCGCAGGCTGGCTTCCCATTCCAGGGTCCCGTTCCCTCCCCTGGTGCCCCCTAGGAGGCAGGACCTATGTCCCCTTTCTGCAGACGGTGAAGCTAGGACCCAGGGAGGGTCGGACTCCATGGACGTGCATTTGAGCAAACTCGGGGATAGTGAAGGGCAGGGAAGCCTGGCGTGCTGCAGTCCCTGGGGTTTCGAAGAGCTGTGCACGGCTTAGCGGCCGAACAATAACAGAGAGGGTAGGTAACTTGCCCAAAGCCACACAGCTGTAGGGAATCGGGTATGCCTGGGATCCCTGTTCCTTCCAGTGCCCCACCCCCAGCCTTCACAGCCGAGGTGGGCAGCGTCTTCAATGGCCCGTGGACGTAAACTGCAGACGCTGTGTCTGTGACTCAGAGGAAGGAATCTCTCACATCGACTTTTTGCTAACTTTGCTATTCCATTTACATTGACAAATGCTTAAGATTTGTCTTTTAAGAGCAGCTACTTAACCTTAGGCTGCGACGGCACACAAGCGTGGCCGAGAGGAGCTACCCCACGTCCGAGGTTGGGGCAGAAGCCGGGAGGACCCCATGCCCGAGGGGAGGCGGCCAAGAGGAGCTACGCCTCATCCGAGATCAGGGGCAGCAGCCGAGAGTGCCAGGCTGCGACGGCGCAGGAACGGCCGAGAGGAGCTACCATACGTCCGAGGTAGCTCGGATGAATGAATGTCGACATTCTAGGAATCAGCGAACTAAAATGGACTGGAATGGGTGAATTGAACTCAGATGACCATTATATCTACTACTGTGGGCAGGAATCCCTTAGAAGAAATGGAGTAGCCATCATGGTCAACAAAAGAGTCTGAAATGCAGTATTTGGATGCAGTCTCACAAACGACAGAATGATCTCTGTTCGTTTCCAAGGCAAACCATTTAGTATCACTGTAATCCAAGTCTATGCCCCAACGAGTAACGCTGAAGAAGCTGAACGGTTCTATGAAGACCTACAAGACCTTTTAGAACTAACACCCAAAAAAGATGTCCTTTTCATTATAGGGGACTGGAATGCAAAAGTAGGAAGTCAAGAAACACCTGGAGTAACAGGCAAATTTGGCCTTGGAGTATGGATGAAGCAGGACAAAGGCTAATAGAGTTTTGCCAAGAGAACGCACTGGTCACAGCAAACACCCTCTTCCAACAACACAAGAGAAGATTCTACACATGGACATCACCAGATGGTCAACACTGAAATCAGATTGATTATATTCTTTGCAGCCAAAGATGGAGAAGCTCTATACAGTCAGCAAAAGCAAGACCAGGAGCTGACTGTGGCTCAGATCATGAACTCCTTATTGCCAAATTCAGACTTAAATTGAAGAAAGTAGGGAAAACCGCTAGGCCATTCAGGTATGACCTAAATCAAATCCCTTATGACTTTACAGTGGAAGTGAGAAATAGATTCAAGGGACTAGATCTGATAGATAGAGTGCCTAATGAACTATGGAATGAGGTTCGTGACATTGTACAGGAGACAGGGATCAAGACCATCTCCAGGGAAAAGAAATGCAAAAAAGCAAAATGGCTGTCTGGGGGGGCCTTACAAATAGCTGTGAAAAGACGAGAAGTGAAAAGCAATGGAGAAAAGGAAAGATATAAGCATCTGAATGCAGAGTTCCAAAGAATCGCAAGGAGAGATAAGAAAGCCTTCCTCAGCAATCAATGCAAAGAAAGAGCGGAAAAGAACAGAATGGGAAAGACTAGAGATCTCTTCAAGAAAATTAGAGATACCAAGGGAACATTTCATGCAAAGATGGGCTCAATAAAGGACAGAAATTGTCTGGACCTAACAGAAGCAGAAGATATTAAGAAGAGGTGGCAAGAATACACGGAAGAACTGTACAAAAAAGATCTTCATCACCAAGATAATCACGATGGTGTGATCACTCACCTAGAGCCAGACATCCTGGAATGTGAAGTCAAGTGGGCCTTAGAAAGCATCACTACGAACAAAGCCAGTGAAGGTGATGGAATTCCAGCTGAGCTGTTTCAAATCCTGAAAGATGATGCTGTGAAAGTGCTGCCCTCAATATGCCAGCACATTTGGAAAACTCAGCAGTGGCCACAGGACTGGAAAAGGTCAGTTTTCATTCCAATCGCAAAGAAAGGCAATGCCAAAGAATGCTCAAACTACCGCACAATTGCACTCATTTCACACGCTAGTAAAGTAATGCTCAAAATTCTCCAAGCCAGGCTTCAGCAATACGTGAACCATGAACTTCCAGATGTTCAAACTGGTTTTAGAAAAGGCAGAGGAACCAGAGATCAAATTACCAACATCCACTGGATCATGGAAAAAGCAAGAGAGTTCCAGAAAAACATCTATTTCTGCTTTATTGACTATGCCAAAGCCTTTGACTGTGTGGATCACAACAAACTGGAAAATTCTAAAAGAGATGGGAATACCAGACCACCTGACCTGCCTCTTGAGAAATCTGTATGCAGGTCAGGAAGCAACAGTTAGAACTGGACATGGAACAACAGACTGGTTCCAAATAGGAAAAGGAGGACGTCAAGGATGTATATTGTCACCCTGCTTATTTAACTTCTGTGCAGAGTACATCATGAGAAACGCTGGGTTGGAAGAAGCACAAGCTGGAATCAAGCTTGCCAGGAGAAATATCAATAACCTCAGATACGCAGATGACATCACCCTTATGGCAGAAAGTAAAGAGGAGCTAAAGAGCCTCTTGATGAAAGTGAAAGAGCAGAGTGAAAAAGTTGGCTTAAAGCTCAACATTCAGAAAACTAAGATCATGGCATCTGGTCCCATCACTTCATGGGCAATAGATGGGGAAACAGTGGAAACAGTGTCAGACTTTATTTTGGGGGGCTCCAGGATCACTGCAGATGGTGACTGTAGCCATGACATTCAAAGACGCTGACTCCTGGGAAGAAAAGTGATGACCAACCTAGACAGCATCTTCAAAAGCAGTGACGTGACTTTGCCGACTAAGGTCCGTCTAGTCAAGGCTATGGTTTTTCCTGTGGTCATGTATGGATGTGAGAGTTGGACTGTGAAGAAAGCTGAGCGCAGAAGAATTGATGCTTTTGAACTGTGGTGTTGGAGAAGACTCTTGAGGGTCCATCCCTTGGACTGCAAGGAGCTCCAACCAGTCCATTCTGAAGGAGATCAGCCCTGGGATTTCTTTGGAAGGAATGATGCTGAAGCTGAAACTCCAGTACTTTGGCCACCTCATGTGAAGAGTTGACTCATTGGAAAAGACTCTGATGCTGGGAGGGATTGGGGACAGGAGGAGAAGGGGACAACAGAGGATGAGATGGCTGGATGGCATCACCGACTTGACGGACGTGAGTTTGAGTGAACTCCGGGAGATGGTGATGGACAGGGAGGCCTGGCGTGCTGCAATTCATGGGGTCGCAAAGAGTCAGACACGACTGAGCGACTAAACTGAACTGAACTGAACCTTATCATCCCTGCAGACTTTACCTGGTTAGGCTGAGGATCACTGCAAAAGTATATTTTGAGTTCCGTTTTTCATTTTCTCCTCAGAGTTGAAAACAACCGTTTTGCATGGATTTCGTTGCCCTGTCTGGAGATGCAGTGAGCACTCTGGCCTGTCAGCTGGCCTGGAGCTGATGTCCCAGCCCTCCCGAGTCCCGTGAGCCCAGGTCTCTCCACTGCTACCCAGCTCCTTAGCACGCGTCACCACAAGGCCTTGTCTCTCAAGACCATGTCACCCCGAGTCACCCCATTTCCTCGTGCTGGCCGTGGCCCCTGGGGCACCCAGAATGTGCCCCAGAGTTGTTGTGACTGGAGAGAGGGTGTAAGGGGTCGCACAGAGCCAGCCACAGGGGCCAGGACACCCAGCCCCACGTGCAGCGGAGACAGAGACCTCTGTGACTGGGTCTGGGAGGGGCGATGGGCCCACAGGGCTGGAGAGGCAGCCCAGGACAGAGGAGAGCCTGCTGGGCTGGACTTGGACCTGGAGCAGCCTGAGGGTCCTGGCTCAGTCAGGTCAGGAAACCTTGGCTCACGGACGCCTCAGGGGACGCGGTGGGGCATCCATAGCTGGGCAGACATGAGCATCTGTCCCCTCTGCTGGGTGGTTGTGGGCGTCCATCCCTGTCCTGGGCGTCCGTCCCCCTCCTGGGCGTCCGTCTCCTCTCCTGGGCGTCCGCCCCCTCTCCCTGGCACCTGTCCCCTCTCCCAGGAGCCCATGCCCTCTCCTGTGCCCTCTCCTGGGCAACCATCCCCTCTCCCAGGCATCCGTCCCTCTCCTGGGCGTCCGTCCCCTCTCCCAAGTGTCCCCTCTCCCGGGCGTCCGTCCATCTCCCGGGCGCCCGTCCCCTCTCCTGTGCCCTCTCCTGGGCAACCATCCCCTCTCCTGGGAGCCCATCTCCTCTCCCGTCCCCTCTCCCGGGCACCTGTCCCCTCTCCTGGGCTCCCGTCCCTCTCCCGGGCACCCGTCCCCTCTCCCGGGTGGTCCTGGGCACCTGTCCCTCCCCCAGGCAGCCTTGGCCGTCCGTCGCCTCTCCTGCCCACAGGAGCCCCTGCTCCTGGCTCTCCCTGGCCACTGAGCGGTCACCCCCCACTGGCCCTGATGGTCACCCTTGGTCTGGGCACCCCATGCTGCCCCCAGTGCCGCTGCACGTGGTCCTCAGAGGGCAAACGCCCCTGGACCAGGTGTTGGGGCCAAAGTATGTTGGCCACAAATGCTTGGCTGCCCAGCCCCGTGGACCATGCTTCTGGGTGGATTTATGCCCGGGGAGTGTTTATATGTCCGAGTGGGGCAGGGGTGGGGGCACTGGAGGGCCCCAGGCCCCTGGGCACAGCCCGTGCACCCTGGCCCTGGCTGTCTCCAGGGCCTCATAAACAGCCCCGGCTTCGCAGGGAGGGTTCACGGGTGTGGCCAAGGCAGAGGACACAGGAAGGGGGAGACTCAATGATGAGCTCAAGCCTCAGGGGCCGAAGTCCCGGTGTGGCCGTCGCCACGGAGGCAGGCGCCAGGGAGGACGGAACGGAGCCCAGCGTCTGAGCCAGGAGGGCTGTGGCCTCTGCCCGCCTCGCGTCGGGAGGTGCCCGCTGCTGCCCCGAGCCGGCCGGCCGGGCCCCGAGCAGAGCCTGAGCGAGACCCGGTCCAGAGAGAAGCAGAGCACCCCACCCCACCGTCCACAGCCCATCTCACAGCCCAGGAGCTCCTTTCCCTCCAACCCAGAGGGAAGGGGCCCTTTTCTCCTTCTCCCTATTCGGCTGTGTCTTCATCAAGGCGTGATTTACATTCAGTGAGACGCACATTCGTAAGTGTCCATCTGCTGAGCTGTTAAGACAGACCGCCGCTTGGTGACCTCGCTCCAGCGCAGACCCAGGACGATTCCCTCGGCCCGTCTCCATCCCCAGCGTCAGCGCCTCTGCCGTGGGTTCACTGCTGTGTGCTTGTCGCTCTCCACGAGCCAGACTGCACAGCGGGCCCCAGGCGCGTCTGGCCTCCTCCACTCAGCGAGCGGCTTCCGAGCCTCATCCGCGCCGAGTGGCGTGCTTTGCTAGTCTCCACTCCTGCCATGGGGATGGACTCGGGTGTTTGTGGGGCAGCTCCTGGCGCTTCTCCTGCCTGGGGAGCCACGCCCGCCCACATCGAGGGGCTCTCGGGCTCTGGGCCTGAAGGCGAGCTGGGGGCCTCTGCGGGGCCTTCTCGCCTCTGTGCTCAGGTGGCTCCCCGAGCCGTGGCTCCCTGTCTGTGGCTGTGGAGCCTTCTCTTCCCTCCCGGAGTTGGGGGTTCAGACCAAGGCTCCAGGAGGGGGTCCGGCCGGGGGTCTGAGCTCTGGCTCAGCTCCGGACACTGGAGGGGCCCCAGCCCGTGCTCTGGGCTCCAAGGGGAGCCTCCAGTAGACAGAGCGGGTGGGCTGGGGGGTCTGCTGTCAGCCACGGGCAGCTGCTGGGGGGCGGCCTGGTGGAAAGGACCCTCGGAGGGACTCCTCCCATGAGAGCGAGCCCGCTGCCCTGACCGCGGACCCAGGGGAGGCCAAGAGGGCCGGGCGCGTGCTGGTCCGCTGGGCCTGCGTCACACGTGCCAGCAGCGGGGCGGCCGGAGCGGCCTGCCATCCCGCGCAGGGGCTGAGCACTGGCCTGCCGGGTGGGGCCGGGCCCCCTCGCCTGCCCTGCCGCTTCTGGCCGCCCGTGTCCCCGGCAGCCTGGTGCCCCCGGCGGGCCGCTCCTGACTTGGTCTCTTCCTCCGTGCTCAGGGCCGCCTCCTCCCTGCAGTCCTCGTATCAGGCCCCGACGTGTGTCTGTGTGCGGGGTCTGCCTCTCCTGACCCGGGTGCCCTGCTCCGGGGTCACAGCCACTAACACCTGCAGGGGCCCTGTTTCCAAACGAGGTCGTGCTCTGAGACGACGGAGGTTAGCGCTTCAGCCGTCTTCCTGACGACAAGGCTCAGCCTCTAACACCCCGCCCGCCTCGTGCCGTGGCGTGGGGCAGGAGAGGCCAGGTCGGTGGTCGCTGCGGCCTGCAAGGCCCGCGTTCGTGGCGCGCGCGCCTTCTTGACGGATTCCCTCCCCCCGCCTCCATTTCCTCGTCAGAGTTGGTCTCCGGGTTCTCCAGGTGTCAAGCCTGCAGGTCTTTGCTTCCCAGTTCTGAGAGTTCGTGTCTGGGGACTGGGGAGAACTGTGGGGTCCCTGACAGAGGCAGAAAAGCTGGGGGGACCGGTTGGTGTCCGAGCCCCGCCTCTCAGGCCTGCCCTCGTCCTGGCACCGCGCTTCCCTCCTCAGGGTCGGACCCGCACAAGGCCTGAGGCTTCACCTGCCGCCCTGGCCACTGGCCCACCCCCAGTGAGCTGCTATAAATAACACTTTCCTATCCGAAGGCCCTCTTCCTGTAGGAAGCACAGCAGCCTGCAGGGAGGAAAAAGGTGTTTCCGGAAGACAGGCCAGAGGAGGAGAGGCCAGCGGGTCCCTGGCGGGGAGGAAGGCCCCGGAGGTGAGCGAGCCGGGGGTCAGTGGGCGACCCAGGGCTGCTGGGGGCTAGCGGCGGCTCTGCCGGGCGTGTGCTCACGAGGACAGACGTGGGAAGGTCCGGAGGGTGGGACACAGGCTTTCGGGCCGAGCGGGAGGGAGGCACGCGTTCACTGACGCCCAGCACTTGGTCGTTTCACTGAGCACTTGCTGGGGCAGTGCTGGGCCTGGGACGTGTGGTCCAGGCTCGGGGACGACACTGGTGGGAAAGTAAACCAGGGTTTAGCCCGGGGTAGCTGTGCAGCAGAACCAGCGCAGGGCTGGCGGGGGCGACGCAGGAGGGATTGTAGCCTCATGGGGGGCAGGCTCCCAGGACTGAGGCAGGCGGAGGGTGGGGCGGGGCGGGGCGGGGGTTCTGGCAAGGCCAAAGCCCCCAGCCTCCCGATCTCCGTCCTCCTGGCCCAGACTTGTCCCGGAGCGGGGCTCTGGTTGGTGGGGGTTCGGTGGGGGGTCTCCGAGCAGCCCTTCTCCTCTCGAGGACCTGCCCACCCCCGAGGCCGTCTCGGGTGTGCTGCCTGCTCCGGCCGGCCGATGGCGTCCTGTGCTGGAAACACATGAGAGCCCCAGAAGATCGTCACCCCGGGGAACAGGCTTGGCCCTGCCTGTGCCGCCCCAGCTCCCAGCAGTGGTGTGGCTGCCCAGCCGGGCATGGATCGTGAGCTCATGCTCAGCCCCTTCTCCCTCTGCCTGTGGTTTGGGGAGACAATCGAGGCGGGGCTGCATGCTCTCCAGGTCCCTGAACCCAGCCCGCAGGCCGGCGGGTTTGGAGGGGCTGGAGGTGCAGGGCAGGGTAGTCGCCTGGAGCTGTGGGGTCCCCCGTTTCGGGGCTCCATTTGGGAGCCCCTGGGAACAGGGTCGTGCCTGTCCATGCCCTCCCCAGGTGGGCGCGGGTGCCGCCTTGCCGTGGGTGCTGCTGTGCCGACGGCGCAGGGCCCAGGCAGGACGGTCACCCTTTGTCTGCAAGCGGCTGCGTCTTCCCGCCGCTGCCACGAGAGGGCGCAGCCTCCCACAGAAGCGGGTCCCATCGCCGTGTGGACTGCAGGCCGCTGGGGCCTCGGCCGCTCTGGCCTTGGGGGCTCAGGGCAGGCTCGGGCGCCCCCTCCTCCACCACTGCCCGCCGCCACGGGGGTGTCCTGGGCCAGCCCAACAGCCCTGTATCTGGGCCAGTTCGGGGCCAGGCGGCGACGCAGCCAGCGGGAAGCAGGTGGGCTGGGACTGTGCCGCCCGGGGCCTCGCCCCACAGAGCCCCTGAGGAGCGAAGACCCCCCTGAAACCCCACCCCCCGGCCCTACAGGCCCGGTCGGTGTCCCACGGGGGCCCAAGGCCTCCGCAGCCCAGGTCTGTGGCTTCACCATCCCTTCCACCTCGCTCTGTAGGGCCGCCTCCCTGGACAGAGGGCCTGGGCACCATGTCCTGACCCCCGAGGCCTGGCCACACTCCGGGCCAGCCCCACGGGCACGCAGCCACCCCGGGCTGGGGGCAGGTCAGCGCCCTGCTGCACTCCCAGCCCTCATTCCCTCCAGGGTCCGAGGGGGCGTCCGTCCAGGGGCTGTCTTGGGGCTGAGTAGGGGTGGGGTCCTGGTGCCATGAACCCCCTCTTGCTGAGACCCCTGAGTCCTTGCTTTGACCCCGGGAGCCTTGGGAGGCCCTGCTCTGCCCCGAGTCCCCCCTCTGTTTTGAAGGGATGGTGTTGGCAGCCCCTTGATGCTGGGACTATGGGAGCGGTCGGTCAAGGACTGTACTAAACGAGGTGAGGTTTCTGTGCTGGGAGGGTGGTGACTGTGGACGGCAGAGAGCAGGGATCCCCAGCCTCGAGGAGGAGAGGGGATGGGGGCCTTCCCTGCCGGGCATGCGTCCGGTTCTCCTCCCTGCTGGCCCAGTGGCCGACAGGCACGTCAGCCTCCTGGGCTTAAAGACCGACCTGCAGGGCGGCCGGCCTCCCCCTCCATCATCTGTGTTTCGAGGCTTCCCTTCTGAGTCTCTTTGCCCAGATGGCAGGCGCTGTTGCGGGTGGGCTCTGCCTCCCGTGAGTTTGGGGGGCTCTCCCTGAAGGCAGGAGCTCCCGTGCCATCAGCCTGGGAGCAAGTTCTTGAAGATCAGAATAAAGGCACCTGAGAACTGAGAGTCATCAAGTTTGAGGGTGGCTGGTGGGCTGAGGCGAGCCCACCTCGGGACCTCAGGTCAGGGTGCTGTGGGCAGGAGGGGCTTCTGCAGGCGAGGGTCTGGGAGGCAGACGCCGGGCTGGGAGCAGGCCTGGGAGGCTCTGATTGAGGGCCCTGTGGCTCCCCTCCGCGCCCCCAGCAGAGCAGCCCCTCTGCAGCGGGCCGCGCCCGGACTGAGTGGCCGGCCTGGGCTGGCAGCGGGGAGGCCGGCTGCATCTCGGCAGGAAGAGCCGAGGGGTCCTGGTGGGGCGGCTGCCCAGCCCCAGGCTGTGCTCGGTCGGCTCGCACACAGCGGTCCCGTACCGGGCCCCCGGGAGCTGGGCTGGGGCGGGCTCCGGGCTGCGGGGGCTGCTGGGGAGCAGGCCGCTGGGCCGGTCCTGCCCCGGTGCTCTGTCCGGGGTCTTGTCTGTAAGGAGGCCGGGGCCCAGGGAGGAGGTGGGCTCTGGGGCCCTGACCATCGTCTGGACCCTGGACCCCTGTGCCTGGTGACCGCAGCCCGTGGGCTCTGTCGCGTCGGCCTCCTTTTCTGAAAAATGGGTGAAGGCTGCGCGGGTGCTGGGCAGTCAGGGAGGTGACGCGTTGGCCTTGTGAGCAGTGTTTGCCGGGACGGGCCGCCTGGGCCCTCGACTCAGCTGCCCTGACCCGTGGGGAGTGGCCACCCTGTTCAGAGGTGACAGGCTGGGCAGAGGGCAGCACAAGGGAGCTGCCCTGGGCTCGCTCTTGAGGAAACAGGCAGGAAATGTGACCCGGAGGAACCCCACGGAGAAGCTCGGATGGCAGAGGGCTGCCAGCTCACCCCACGAGTGGCCTCTGCCCGGCGTGGTTTCCTGGGGCAGCCGGGCTGGGCGGGGGGTGGGCACAAAGGCGCGGCCTGGGGTCGAAGGACCCCAGCAGATCCCGCAGGTGCGAGGGTGTAGCAGGGTGACCCCTGGACCCGCGAACCGGAGGCTGGTGGAATCGGATGCCTGGGGCATGTGCTCCGGGCCTAAACCACCCCCTTCCCGACTTCTCTGAGCCTCCGTTTCCTCTTCTGCAAGGTGAGGGCACGATTCCTGTTTGAAGGGGTGCCTGAGGTTAGGGGGTAGGACCACGGGGGGCCCGCAGGCCGCCCACCCACGGGGCCAGGCTGAGCACGGGCTCTGGGGGTATCTCCCCAGGTTCGGGCTGAGGTCAGGGCTCCCCCTGCCCCCGCCCCTTCCCACCTCTCACGGGGGCAGGGGGGCGCGTCCCCGGGGCTGACCCTGCCCGCTGGGTGGCTCCCCACCCGCCCTGCACCCCCATCGCCCCCGGCTCTGTAGGTCGGGGCCCTGGGCGACCACCAGGCTCAGGCCCTGCGTGGCGGGGCGTGCTTCTCAGGGGCTCCTCGCTCGGCAGCTTCTGAGGAAACTTTCCTCCATTTCTGAGCAGCGGCAGGGCCCCGGGCCCTCCCCTCACCGCCCTCTGTCTCTGAAACCGGGAAAGAGGCTCTGCTGTGAGGGGTCTGTGTGACTGGATCGGGTCCCCTTGGATCACCCGGGGTCATCCCTGGTCCGAAACCCGACCACATCTGCCAAAGCCCTCATGTCGGGGCGGGGGACATGCTCATAGACAGGTTCCAAGCGTCAGGGAATCTTGGGGTCCTGGCCCCTGGCAGGCGGTGGTGGTCCCCCTCTCAGAGTGAGGCCGAGGGGTGCGTGAGCAGGGCCGTGGGGCCGGGGTGCGGTGGGTGCCTGGCTGCAGCTCGTCGCCCTGTGGTGCCCAGCGCCCGCACCCTCACGGGTCTCGGCAGCCCCAGCGCCGGGACGGGGAGACACACAAAGCGGCCTTGTGCTGTGTGGGGGCGGCTGCCAGCCGCGGGCACGGGGCCTGGCGCGCTCTCCCGGGGACGTGGCGTCTGCCCAGACCGCGGGGGAACAGGAGGGCCCCTTCTCCAGGCGGGCCCCGCGGGAACTGAAGCCCCTCAGTGGGGAAGAATCCCTCTCTTGTGAGCAGCTCTCTGGTTTGCAGAGCGTTTCACAATCGTTTTTACAAGCGGAGCCCCTGGGACCCGAGTGCGATGGGGGCTGTGCCCACCCCCGCCTTCACGGTGCCCTCGGTCAGGCTGGACCCACAGCCCCGGGGTGGGGAGGGTGAGGCCATCAGTCACCAAGGGCACCAGACCCTCCCCCGCCCCCAGTTCACCGAACTGAGCCCAGAGTCAGCACCGGCGCGCCCCACGGCCCCTGCAGGCGTTCCTCTGAAAGATCAGCAGGAAACGCTGCCCTCCCACCCTCCGCTTCTTGTGGTCCTTCTCACAGGCCCTGACCCCGCCCCGCCCCCTAGCTCGGAGTGGGGGGTTTCCCCCTCACCCCCCGACCCCTGCCACTGTCCCCACCCCCAGCAAACCCAGGGTCTGACAGCTTCACTCTGTTCTCTGAGGACCCTCGCCTCGCCGCAGGGAGCACCAGCAGCTGCGTCCTCACCTGGCTCACACTGGAGACCCGTGCCAGGCCCACCGCCTCCAGGAAGCCCACTGCACCCTCCCCTTGGGCCCCCCAGCCCCCGAGCGCCCAGGGACGCTGCTCAGAGCTCGCGGCTTCGCACCCCCGCTCGGTCCTTCAGCTGCCCTGCAGCCTAGGGGGTTGTCCCAGCGACCCAGCGGCCTGCCCCTCGCTCATCCAGGCACTTGCCCCCCGGGGCTCTCTCCCTGCCCACCGCAGACCCCCAGGGACCCTGCTTCCCTTGGGAGTCAACCGTGTGGTGCCAAGACTCCCCGCCGTGGGTCCTTCCCCCGAGTTCTAACAGTGCTCTCCTCCGGGTTGGCGGAGCCCGGATGGGCTGTAGCACAGCTGAACAGCCTCCCCGCCCCCAGGGGGACTCTCAGCTCCCCGCTGCTGTCTTCTCTTTCTGGGAGAGCTCCTCTCTCACTTCAGGTGTACGCCCTGCCTACCGTTTTGTGGTTTTGTTTTTTGCTTAACGTTCGCTCAGGCGTTTTCCATCTCAAGCAAAGCTCTGAACACACCCTTTTGCACGCTCTTCCTGTGTTTTGCACGCTCTTCCTGTGGGTGCTCTGCAGCTCGCTCACCTGCCCGTGGTCCCAGACCACCTGGCGCCGGCCTCAGTGGTCAGTGCTCTGGAATCGTCCCCACCGCACCCCCAGCCACCGGAAGACAGGAGGTGACCAGCTGCCCTTCCCAGGACGCTGATTACGATCTTGAACCGGGCGGAGTTTGGAAATCAGTGTCCGGGCCTCCCCACCCTTCCCTTCCTGCCGGTCACACGGGAAGCTGCCGGCCGCGGGGGCTCACAGGCACCGCACACTACGAGCGGGGAGGCAGCCCCTGGGGGACAGGGGGGTTTCTCTGTAGGCTCTCTGGTGGGGCATCCCAGACCTGAGCCACCAGAGGGGCACTGATGGGTGAACGGGGCTCGTAGCCTGCTCAGGGGAGAGGAGCCTCCATCACAGGGACAGGGGGCCAGCCACCACTCTGCTCTGCCGCTGCGGGGCTCAGAGACGGGTCTCAGGGTACATCCTGCTTCAGCCGGCAGTCAGGGGCGCCTGCGTGTGCAGACAGTGCCGATGAGCCCTGGGCCGTCAGAGGAGGCACTGTGGTCCCACAGAGAGCAGGGGCGATAGGTCTGGAGGGCGTGCGGGGGCGGCTGCTGCGGGCCCCTCGCCCCATCCACGCTGAGCCCCCGGTGCGGCCAGGTCCTGGGGCAGCGCTTCTTGTCCCGGGTTGGCAGGTCTCATGGGGAGACCTGGGCTGTTGACTCAGCACCAGCTCCCGCCGCATCCTAAGACTGCGGCGCTGACCCTCCCTGAGCGGCTCTGTGTCTGTCCCTCCTGGGATGTGCGCGGGAGCGGGTCCGGCCGTCTGGGCCCCGCAGCTCCTGGGAGGGTCTCCGTGCTGTGCGCACACGCAGGGCCCCGAACGCCCGCTGCGTGCGGGGCGGGGCGTACTCCGGCTCCCTGAGGACTGCCGCTGGGCGTGTGGTTGCACCTCCTCGGGCCTCAGTTTCCTCACCTGTAAAGCAGGGATGTTGATCACTCCGTGAAGTTGTTAGGACTCGGCGAGGTAATGCAAGCAACACCTGGTGCACGGGGCCTGCCCAGGGGGTGCTCGGGGAGGGGGGGCTCCGCTGAGGGCCTCCCATCCCTGGGGTCTCTCTGGTCTGAAAGCCCGGAAGTCTCGGGGGAGGGGCTCTAGGTCACTGCCTTGAATGGGGGGGGGCGAGGCCCCACAGCTGTGCAGGGCGGGCCCCCTCAGCCCCCTCGCCCAGCTGCTTCCTGTGAGCAGGACCCCCGGAGAAGCACGTTTCCTCCCTGTGCCAGGCACACCAGGCCGTCCGCTCCCCCTGCCGCTGGCAGCTCGGTGAGGCCCCGTCTCAGCCCTGAGGACAGGCAGCAGTGGGGGGGTCAGGCCGCAGGGAGAATCCCTCTGATGCCTGGGCCGGCCCTGGTGGGGGGCTGGGCTCTGTGAAGGAGTCTGTGTCCACAACTAACATCACCTTCTGTTCTTGAAGCAAATGATTCCAGGGAGCTCGAAGCCCCAGGGACACTCGAGGGTGTCCAGGCCTCGCCCTTGTCTTCACTTCCGAGGTGGTTGAAGAGAACCCTCTGTGATCTGAGGCCTATGAGGCGTTCTAGATTCCCAGGGGTGTGTCTGCGTTTAAACAGTTACTTAAAAGGAGACGGGGTCTGAATGCAGTCTGTGAGCCTGGACGGGGTCTTTTTACTACAAAGAGCCCTGCAGACGGTGACCGAGCTCGAAGAGAATACGAGGGCCCAGTGGCGAAGCCGGAGGGTTGGCTTTCTGCCCAGGAAGGTTGCCAGGTGGTTTTGTAGGAGGTGCAGACTCGTAAGGAACAAGCCCTGAGGTCACGGGTGGCAGCCTCAGGTCGGCAGTTTACCCTCAGACGGCTCAGGTGGGAAAAGTTCTTTGTCCTGGAACTGGGAACGTTTCTCTTAATTTTAAGGCGGTTTCCAAAAAGTTAACTAAAAAATTAGAAAAAATTAAAAACAAAAACACCAGCTTTGCCTGACCCGGCCTCAGCTTCTTTTCGCGTCGGGATGTTTCTGGTCCTTCAGGTGTGTTTCTGTTCTGCTGCTATTTTAGGCCTGGCTTGAATCCACATGCTCTAAGCGACTGACGCGAGGCATTGTTGGAGGATTTAAATATCACAGATCTGCCAAAGACCGAGGTCGGTCGGATTCTTCCTGCAGACCTGGAGTCAATACCCAAATTGGGGCAAGCAGGGTGGGGAAGAGTCGCAGGAAACGGACGGTGTCCTTAAGTGGCAGGAGCAGCTTACGGAATGATCGGTGAGAAGCATGATCTTCTGGGGACGGTGCAGGGATGCTGGGTGTGGGGGCAGTGGGAAGGAGGGGCGCTATCCTGTCGGGGCCCTCGGAGGCCCTCCCCGCCTCCGTCCGTGCACCCTTAGCTCTCCTGAATGCCCCCCGAGACCCTGGCGGAGGCCGCAGGGCCAGGCCCTGGAGGCTTCTGAGCGGGCGGCCCTGGACGAGTCCGTTTGCTGCTCACCCTTAGTTTATCTGGAAGTACATGGAACGTTGTCACCTGCCTGCCTGCTTCACGGGGTTCTCACGAGAGCCAGTGAGGGCGTTTATATGACGAGGTTCCAGCCGTAAATATAGCACCTGCTTCATCCCTCACGATTTGTATTTCACTGCTGATGCCGTTACTGGGATTGTTTACTATGAGAGAGCCGTCACAGAGCTGTCTGATCCTGGTGGGCGCTCGGCCTCCCGTGTGAGCACGGTGCTCCCTGGTGAGGCCGCGGCCCGTGTGCGGTCGTGCCCAGCGCCACCCCGGCCTCCCGCACAGGGCAGGAAACCCGCGAGCCAGCAGCTGCCAGGGTCGGGACGCCCGGCCCTGCGCCCTCTGGTCCCAGGGGCGTCTGGCCACACAGCCCGTCCCTGTCGGGCCTGCAGTCCCAGCTGGTGGGCGGCACAGGTGGCGGGAAGGGGCCCCCGACCAGGCACACGCCCCCCAAGGCTGTCCTCAGAGAAGACGAGAGGTGAGTTTTCAGAGCGGCTGGGACATTGCCCAGCGCCCAGGGGCGGGACACCCTGTTCACAGCCCGGCTTCTGCTGGAGGGTGTCCCCCGGCTGTCTGAGGGCCCACCCCCGGGTGGTGTGCTCCGGCCGGCTCTTGGGAGCCTGGCTGTGGCAGCGGAAGGCCCGTCCCTGGGACCCGGGCCGGATGCTGTGGCCTCTTTTCCAGCGCCAGCCCTGCAGCTGCCTCTGCTCTGCCGCTGACCCTGGTGGCCCGTTGCTAAGGCGACCAAGCCTTGTGTTTCCTGGCTTCACAGCCTCTCGGCACCCGTTTCCGCCGTGTCCACGTGCACCCTGCCCCCACGAGGGTGGAGGAGCCCAGGGCTGCTCCGTCCCCACCAGGCCTGCTGATCGTGGTGCAAGCTGCCTGCTCACTCTGAGCTTTTCTGGCCTCCGGGCCTGGCTGGGCCAGAACCTCCCACCCGGGCAGTGTGAGGGCGGTGCTGGGCACCTCCTGAGCTTGGTGCTCATGGGGGACGTGCAGGGGGTGGGGTGGCCGTGGGGTGGGAATGCGACGGCGTGGAGGTCGTGCAGGCCGGGTCCGAGCACAGAGGCCACTGTGGCCTGGCTCAACCCCCGGGCAGCTGAGTCTGTGTCCACTGGGCCTCTGCGAGCATTCTCAGCCCTCACAGTGAGGGCCAGGCCCTGACAATGGGACCCAGGTGACGGCCCTTGGCCTCTGGCTCTGGGAGCCCAACTCTGCAGCGGCTACTTGGTTGCCCGCAGCTGAGAACTGGGGGCCTGGCCAGCCTCCTTTTTTTTTTTTTATGAGAATCGCTTATTGTAGCTTTTATTTTTCTTCTGCAGCTCATTCCCCTTCCTAATATGGTTTTGTTTATCCCACTATTGAAGAGGGATTACACAGGAATTTATCCTAAGTAAGTGCTCATCAATGTGTACAAGGTCTAGCAGCAAGAATGTTCTCTGCGGAGCTGTTGATCACGGTGGAAAAGCCGCAGACGGTCTGAGCAGCTCAGCTGGGGTGCCCGCAACACCCCGTCCGGAGGGCGCGGGAGGGGACCGTGTGTCCTGGGGGCTGCCGATGTCTGATCATCCCGTCATCCCGCCGCCGTCCCTGAGCACCTCTGGGCAAAGGCCGTCATGAAGGAGTGTCTCATTGACGTGCGTGTGATCTGAGGTGCGTGGCAGGACGTGCAGAAGCCGGGGCAGCAGGAATGGGGGGCGCCTCCAGGCTGGGGCGTGCGGGGTGGTTCTGGGACAAACAGACCCTTCCGGGCCTGCAGAACTCAGGTCCCAGGCCAGATGCTTAGCTCTGGAGAGCACTGTAGCCGGGCGAGCTCAGGGCTGGAATCAGGAGACATGGGGGCAGGTTCCTATTCATTGTGGAGTCCTCGCTGCCACCAGCCAAGTGGGCCGTCTGTGCCTGTCTGAGCCGCTCACTGCCGGCGAGAAGGCCGGCAGGGCCCCCTCAGTCTCTGCAGGAGGACACTCGGGGTTAGTTTTTCCAGGACAGCAGAGGCCCTTTGCCCCTGTGGACACCCTGAGGGGTGGTGTCTGGCCGTGTCCTTCCGGGCATCCCCTCCCAGCTGCTCCTCCCTATATTGGGCCCAGGCCAGCCCGCCCAGAGCTTGGTCATCCATGGGAGCCTCCACAGATGGGCCCCCCTCAAAAGTAAACCATCAAACTTTGTTTAAAGCCCTGACGTCCATCGTGTTTATTTGTGTTGGTCAAGCTCAGATTGAATTACACGCGCACAGAGTCTGTCCCTGAGGAACACGTCATCTCGGCTCAAAGGACACACAGACAGCCAGACACCCAGCCGAGGCTGCAGGGAGCCTGCCCACAGTGGGGCTGCTCACCTGGGGAGCTGCTTCCTGACGCGGGTGCGTGCGCCCCAGCCTCGGGGAGGGAATACATGTGGACGGTGGAAGAGGCCCACATGACGGGCAGAGTATGCGGCCCACCTGCCCGCCCAGGTCATCCCTGCACCGTCCTCACGCTCGGCGTCTGTTCCCCCACAGCTGCTCGCTGTCCTGCAGTCAGGACCCTCGTGATGAATCAGGGAGGCCCACACAGTCTCCAGACCGCCTGCCCTCCCCTGCAGTCGGCCCCGGACATGGCTGCCCTGGGTGTGGCTGAGGGGAAGGGCAGACCAGCTCCTCAGCAGGGCTGCCAGCCGCTGGGCCAGGCGGCTCTGTGGCTTTGCACGGCCTGAACTGACTCCAAGAAGCCCTCTTCCCGGGAGGCTGCTCTGCATGGCAGGGGTAGCCCTGCCCACTCCGCCCAGTGAGGGGAGGGGGGACTGTCCACAGCCCCCCAGCTGCCCTCAGCCACCAAGGCTCCAGACAGCCTGGTCCAGCCCTGCCCGCAGCAGCCTCTGTCCAGGAGACTCTGAAAGAGGCCTTGATAGGAGCAATATTGAAACATAGACATCTCTGTGTGTAGAAGAGATAGCCGCCGGGAATTTGCTGAGTGATGCCAGGAGCTCAGACCTGGTCCTCTGACAACTGAGCATGGTGGGACGGGTGGGGAGGGGGTCCATGAGAGAGGGACATACGTGCAGCTGTGGCTGAGCCGTGTGGGTGTAGGGCAGAAACCAGCACAATATTGTAAAGCAATTATCCTTCAATTAAAAAAAAACGAAAATCTATTATGAGATTAAACGACAAATAAAGAGGCCCTGTAGCACAGCGGCCCCCAGAGTGGACTCTGGGGCCAGATTCCTGGGTTAGGGTTCTGGCGTCTGCTCTCTTCAAGCTGTGTGACGTTGGGCAAGCAGCTTGACCTCTCTGAGACACTGTTCCTTTGTAAAATGAGGATAATCGCAGCACTACCTTTGACTGTGTGGCTCACAATAAACTGGAAAATTCTGAAAGAGATGGGAATACCAGACCACCTGACCTGCCTCTTGTGAAACCTGTATGCAGGTCAGGAAGCAACAGTTAGAACTGGACATGGAACAACAGACTGGTTCCAAATAGGAAAAAGAGTACATCAAGGCTGTATATTGTCACCCTGCTTATTTAACTGCTATGCAGAGTACATCATGAGAAACGCTGGGCTGGATGAAGCACAAGCTGGAATCAAGATTGCCAGGAGAGATATCAATAACCTCAGATATGCAGATGACACCACCCTTATGGCAGAAAGTGAAGAGGAACTAAAGAGCTTCTTGATGAAAGTGAAAGAGGAGAGTGAAAAAGCTGGCTTAAAGCTCAACATTCAGAAAACCAAAATTATGACATCTGGTCCCATCACTTCCTGGCAAATAGATGAGGAAACAGTGGAAACAGCTGTTTTTTTTGGCTCCAGAATCACTGCAGATGGTGACTGTAGCCATGAAATTAAAAGATGCTTACTCCTTGGAAGGAAAGTTATGACCAACCTAGACAGCATATTAAAAAGCAGAGACATTACTTTGCCAAAAAAGGTCCATCTAGTCAAGGCTATGGTTTTTCCAGTGGCTATGTATGGATGTGAGAGTTGGACTATAAAGAAAGCTGAGCACTGAAAAATCGATGCTTTTGAACTGTGGTGTCAGAGAAGACTCTTGAGAGTCCCTTGGACTGCAAGGAGCTCCAACCAGTCCATCCTAAAGGAGATCAGTCCTGGGTATTCATTGATAGGACTGATGTTGAAGCTGAAACTCCAGTCCTTTGGCCACCTGATGTGAAGAGGTGATTCACTGGAAAAGACCCTGATTCTGGGAAAGATTGAGGGCAGGTGGGGAAGGGGATGACAGAGGATGAGATGGTTGGACGGCATCATTGACTCGATGGACGTGGGTCTAAGCAAGCTCCAGGACTTGGTGATGGACAGGGAGGCCTGGCGTGCTGCGGGTTGCAAAGAGTGGGGCATGACTGAGCGACTGGACTGACCTGACCTCCCAGGGTCCCTGTGGTGGCTGGATGAGCTCATAGACGGAGAGTATGTTGGGTGGTGCTGGGAGCCTGAGTGCAGCTGTGGGTGGTCGTGGGTTTAGTGTTTTAAAGAAAACTGCCCAGCTGTTTTCCACGCTGGCTGCACCGTTTTACATTCTCACCAGCAGCGTAGGAACGATCCGTTTCTCTGCATCCCCGTCAGCTTTTGGTGTTGTAACTGTTTATACATCCTGCCGTGAGCGCAGTGGTTTTAATTTGCGTTTCCCTGACAGCTGACAATGCTGTTTCTTTTCATGGACTGATTTAGCCGTCTGTGTACCCTCTTTGGTGAAATGTCTCTTCATGTCATTTGCCCATTTCCTAATTGACTTGTCTGGATTTTGAGTTCTGAGAGTTTTCGTGTGCCTGGCGTACTGGCCCTTTGCTGGATGTGCAGTTGGAAAGCGTTTCCTCCTGGCTTGTCCGTCCACCCTCTTGACAGCATCTGTGGTCGAGCATTTGATGAAGTCCGTTTGTCTGCTTTCCCTTTTACAGATGGTGCTTTTGTTATCAAATCTGAGATCTCTCTGCCTAGACCCAGGTCCCAGAGCTGTTTTCCTGTTTCCTAGAAGTTTTACGTTAAGCGTTCAAGTCCATGATCCATTTGGAGCTAAGTTCTGTGTAAGGTGTAGACATAGGTTAAGATTCATTTCTCTTTTTTCTTCTCTTTTTTTTGGTTTTTCTTTTCGAGGTTCATCTTTGGCTGTGGCTGTCCAGCTGCTCCAGCGTCATCCGTTGAAGGAGTTGTCTGTGTTCTGTTGCCTCGCTTTGCACCTTTTTAGACTCCAGCGGGCCAGGTCTGTGTGGGTGGCCCGGTGGCTTCCGTGTTCTGCCCAGCATTGGTCTGTTTGCTGACTGTCGTCTGTCCTTCTGCCGATACCACGAGGCCTCGATTGCTCTGGCTGAAGAGTGATCATCACAGCCAGGCGGACGGGGCCTCCCTAGTCTGTTCTTCTTTCTCAGGATTGGTTCAGCTATTCTGGTTCCCTTGTGTTGCAGCATAAATTTTACAGTAACCTTTATATTTCCAAACACACTTGCTTGGATTTTGATAGCAACTGTTGTCAAACCCGTATGACAGTTGGGGAAGAATCGCCATCTTTCTGTGTTAGATCTTGAAATTTGTGAACATGACATGTCTTTATTGATGTAGGTCATCTTCGACTTCTTTCGTCAGCGCTGCGTAGTTGCCAGCCTGCAAACCCTATACGTGTTATTAGATTGGCACAGAAATATTTTTTCTAAAAAAATGCTAGTAAATTCACAGAACGGAATTGACTGTGTGTGCGGTCCAGCTGTGCTGAGCGCCGCTCCGCCGCGCTCCGTGGCATCCCTGCCCCACTGCCCGCTCCCCAGGCCTGCCAGCCGCCCGTCCGCTTTCTGTCTGCATGAATCTGGCCCTAGGGACCTCACAGAAGTGAAGTCACCGGAGTTTGTCTTCTTGTGTCTGGCTTATTTTTCTCACCTTCATGTCGTCACAGTTCATTCACACGGTGGCATGTGTCCAAGTTTCCTTCTTTTCCAAGGCCGAGTAGTACTCCGCTGAATATGCGTACCACATTCGGTCAGCCAGCCAGCCACCAGCAGACACGGGGTGCCGCCCCGTCCCAGCCATCACGAGCAACGCCGCTGGGAGCGGGGCGCGCCCGTGTCTCTTCAGGACCTTGTTTTCCTCCTCTGGTTATGCGCCAGAAGTGGAACCACGCTCCGTTTAGGGGGCCTGCAGCACGCTTTCCATGGCGGCTGCATCATTTTACAGTCCCGCCAGCAGCGCACGGGGATTCTGCTCCTCTCTCTCCACACCCTCACCAGCCCTGCCATTTTCTGCTTTATTTTTTGTGTGGCGGGTAATTGCTCTGTAGTGTTGGGTTGCTTTCTGTCACGCATCCACAGGGATCAGCAGTGACTGTACACATGCGTGTGCCCCTGCCTCCGGACCCCCCACCTCCCACCCCGCCCCCTCTGTTGTCTTGGAGCCCGGGTTGAGCTGTCTGCGGCCCGGCACCTTCCCGCTGCTGTCTGTCCCACATGCGACGGTGTCTGAGAGTCCATCCACGCTCTCAGTTCATTCCTCCATCTCCTTCCCCTGCCGAGTCCACAGAGCTGTTCTCTCTGTTTGTGGTTCTGCTTCTGCCCTGCAGATGGATTCATCAGCACCGCTTTCCTGGATTCCATATATGTGCACTAACAGATGACATTGGTTTTTCTCTTTCTGACTCACTTCACTCTGTGTAACAGGCTCTAGATTCATCCACCTCACTAGAACTGACCCAAATTCACTTCTTTTAATGGCTGAGTCATATTCCATTGTATATCTGTACCACAGCTTCTCTATCCTCTCATCTGTCTGCAGGCATGTAGGTGCTTTCACGTCTTAGCTCTTGTAAACAGGGCTGCGACGGGCTCTGGAGGACTGTGCGCTCTTTGCGTGGTGGCCGTTCCAGTGGGTGCGAGGCTGGACCTCGCTGTGCGTCTCCCTGACGGTTAGTGATGCTGAGTGTCTTCTCATAGTGGCCGTTCCAGTGGGCGCGAGGCTACACCTCGCTGCGCGTTTCCCTGACGGTTAGTGATGCTGAGTGTCTTCCCATGTTTCCTGGTCACTTTTGTGTCTTCTCTGAAGAAATGTCTGCTCAAGTCTTTTGCTCATTTTTCACTTGTTTTTTACTGTTGCTGAATCTTAGGAGTTCCATATATATGCTATGTATTAATTCCTTGTCAGATATATAATTTTCAGGTGCCTTCCTCCCATGCCGCAGGGTTTTCCTCTGTTGGCTGTGTCCTCTGATGCGCAGGAGCCTTAGATTCTAGTCCAGTCTCTCTGTCCTTGCCTTTGCTGCCTGTGCTCTGGTGTCATATCTTCTTTTTAACAGTGCGAATAATATCCTAAGAATCGGTTTCTATGTGGCTACTGTTGGCCTATTAAAAGGCACTTGATGTTTACGTCATTTCTGGTGACTCTGCGGAACTGACTTATTAGTTCTAGGAGTTCATTCTTACAGATTCCTTGGGATCTCCTCACAGTAATGCCGTCTGAAAATCGGGGTGGTTTTATTTCTTCCTTACTGATCTGATGGCTCTCACGCTATTACTCAATCCTGCCTTATTGCAGTGGCTAGAATGCCCAGCACCGTGTTAAGTAAGAGTGACCAGTGGGAGAGAGGCATCTCTGCCTCATTTTCAGCCTGGGGGTAAAGCACGGAGCGCGTCCGCTCCAGGGCTCCTGCAGATTACCACGGGAGGAAGCTCTCCTTTAGAGCAGTTTTCCTGGGAGTTTTTTAAAGGTCATGAACAGGTGTTGGTTTCTGCCAGATTTTTTCGCATTGACAGACAGGACCATGTCATTTTCCGTCTTCGTCTTGTTAAAATGCTGGATGACACTGATTGATTTTTGGATACTGAACCAGCCTTGCATCCCTGCAGTAAACCCGATTGGACCACAGTGTGTAATTCTATGCGCTGCTGAATTCTATTTGCTAATGTTTTAGTAAGAATTTTCATGTTTATGTTCATAAGGGATATTGGTCCACGGCGGCGGGTTTTGGTACTACCTTTGGATTTGGCATTGGAATAATTCATTTCACAAAAGTTTCAAAAACCAGGAAGTGTTTCCTCTTCTATTTTCTGGAAGAAATTATGTAAACTCGGTGTTAATTCTTCTTCAGATATTTGTAGGATCCTCCAGTGGAACCATCTGGAGATTTCTTTCTGGGAAGTTTTTAAACTGGGAGCTCAGCTTCTTAGACACGCACATGGCTCCACACTATCCGTGTCATGTTGGCCGAGTAAGGCCCGCCGTTGCGCTTTTCGCTTGTTTTCTCTGTTTCTTTGTGCCTCTGTTTTCTTTTTCCTGCCTTTCTCTGGGTAACTTGAACAGTTTTTTAGAATTCCACTTTAAGTTTTCCATAGTCTGTTATTGAGATATGATTGGCACATAATATTAGTTTCAGATTTACAACAATTCAACACTTGTGTTTATTGCGAAATGACTACCATAATGAGTCTTACGCTTCTCTGTGCATAGGTTTTTTAGTGGTTGCTACGGGTGTTAAATTATATATGCATACTTTATCACTGTCTACTGGTGTTTTCTGATGATCAGTTTGGGGGAGGTATAGAAATTTTATTTTTACATCCCGTTACTTTCCCCTGTTTATAATTTTCTTAAGTATTTTCTTTATATACTTCCAGGACATTAGACAGTGTTATAAATTTTGCTTCAAACATCAAACATGATTTAGAAAATATAAGAAAAGGAAGCCTTACTGTCTTTACCCATTTTTTGCTTACTGGATTTTTCCCTTCCTTCTTGATATTCTGAGGTCTCTTCCCTTTCATTTCCTTTCTGTTTAGAGAACTTCCCTGAGCCAGTCTTTTCTGCTGGCAACAAATGCTCCTGGTTTCCCCTTATCTGAGAATGTTCTCGATTTTCCCTTTATTCCTGAAGGATGCTTTTGCTGGGTTATGCGTGGCTGCTTCTTTTCTGTTAGCACTTTAAAAATACCATGCCACTTCCTTCTGCCCTCCACGGTTTCTGATGAGATGTCCAGTCATTTTGATTGTTCCCCCCATAGATAAAGTTGAGTTTTAACTCAAAAAGCTGGCTTAAAACTCAACATTCAAAAAACTAAGATCATGACATCCAGTTCCATCACTTCATAGCGAATAGAAACAGTGACAGGCGGTATTTTCTTGGGCTCCAAAACCACTGCAGATGGTGACTGAAGTCACGAAATTAAGACGCTTGCTCCTTCAACAAAAAGCTATGACAAACCTAGACAGCATGTTAAAAAGCAGAGACGTCACTTTGCCAACAAAGGTCCGTCTAGTCAAGGCTATGGTTTTTCCTGTGGTCATGTATGGATGTGAGAGTTGGACTGTGAAGAAAGCTGAGCGCCGAAGAATTGATGCTTTTGAACTGTGGTGTTGGAGAAGACTCTTGAGAGTCCCTTGGACTGCAAGGAGATCCAATCAATCCATCCTAAAGGAAAGGAGTCCTGAATATTCATTGGAAGGACTGATGCCAAAGCTGGAACTCCAATCCTTTGGCCACCTGATTTGAAGAACTGACTCATTTGAAAAGACCCTGATTCTGGGAAAGATTGAAGGCGGGAGGAGATGGGAACGACAGAGGATGAGATGGTTGGATGGCATCACCAACTCGATGGACGTGAGTTTGACCAAGCTCCCGGAGTTGGTGATGGACAGGGAGGCCTGGCCATCTGTGTGCTGCAGTCCACGGGTTGCAAAGAGTCAGGCACGACCGAGCGACTAGTTCAGTCGTGATAACTGATAGATAAACTAATAGATAAAGTTTGCTGTCTTGCCGTCTGCTTTCAAACTGTTTTCTGTCTTTAGTTTGGAGAAGTGTGATTGTGAGGTGCCCTGTGAGTCTCTTCAGGGTTATCCTGCTGCTCATTCGCTGAGCTTTTTGGATCAGCAGGCTTATGTCTCTTGCCGACTTTGGGACGTTTTCTGCCGTTACTTGCTGGACGGCTTTCTCAGCTTCTTCCCCGTTCTCCTCTCTTACTGCGACTTCAAGGACGTGAACTAGACCTTTCGGTCCCTGAGGACCTGCTGCTTTTTCAGCCTGCTTTCCTTCTGTCGTCCGCCTTGGGCAGCGTCTATTCTGTCTTCCAGCTCGCACGTTCTTTGTTCTGTCTCCTCCGTTTTGCTGTTGATCCCATCCACTGAGATTTATATTTCCGCTCTTGTGTTTTTCAACTTAGAGTTTTCCATTTGGCTCTTCTTTATATCTTCTGTCTTCCGCTTCTCATCACCACTGGCTGGGGGTGGGCAGTCCAGCTCCTCCCTTGGTCTCCGCTGACCACGGAGAGAGGCTGTGGCCTCATTACCAGCAGGTCGGGGGTCCTACTCTGACACCACCCAGCAGGCATCTCATTACAGCTTCAGCCTGGGAGGGAGAGGGGCTTCTGCTCCTCACTCAGCTTTGGCTCTTGTGGGTGAATGTGGCTGAGGAGGAGCAGTTAGTGTCCGAAGGTTCTCTGTCTTGCCAGGCTCTCTTTCCTGGTCCCTTGGCTGCAGAGAGCCCGCTCTTGTTGGTGCCTGTTGGCATCTGAGTTGCCGGCTTCTTCAGCTCCAAGTCTGGGGTGCACGAGGAAAAGAAACCCCAGGGACCCACCACCATGAGGCCTCAGGAGGCCCCCTCGCCGTCCTGCCTTTCCTCTCTCCAGGTCAGAGTCAGCCCTCGTGTTTGTCTGATGGGTCGTGTCCAGGGTTTTCAGCTGTACCTCCCTGGTGAATTCGGAGAAGCACACCGCATCTTCCCCGGATTATTTTTGAGCACTTGTCTGTGCCAGCCTTTAGAGACGCAGAGACAAATGAAGTTGGTTTTTCGCTTTCTAAAAGCCCAAAGGAGAGGCAGATGTGTGAACGGACAAGTCAGACACTCTGGGTATGTTGGTAGCAGATGAGAGGCTGCCTGCTGGGGGCTTGAAGGAGGTGGGGCCACTACCCCACCCCTAGGAGGGGTGGAGGCAGGGCTGGGCCTTAGAAGAGGTCGTGGTGCTTGAGCTAAACTGTGGCAGATGAGCAGATTCCTGGCCAGACACAGGAGGAATACAGCAGGTACAGAGGCTTGGAGGCATCAGGCAGCATCAGGGTTCAGGGAGCTCGCTGTGGGCTGGTGCTGAGCGGGGCCGGGGCTGGGAGGGAGGGGTGTGATGAAGCCCAAGAAGCTGGCAGAGGGGGCAGGGGAGGGAGTGGGCTCAGCACCACAGAGGGCACAGTGTGCCAGGCAAGCCCTTGAAGCCTGAAATTGTGTGGTCAGACTTGTGTTCTCGGCTGCCATGCTGGGAGAGACGACAGGAAGTGCTGAGTCCACTCAGCAGGGTTGTGTCAGGTTCAAGCAAGGGTTGGACGTGGACAGTGGTGATGGGGGTGGACTGCAGGGGTGACCTTGGGGAATATTTAGGAGACGAGATTCAAGATTCATAGGGTGGAACAGGGGCAGGAGGAGAGGACGCCCCAGCTCGAAAAACCGAGATCGGGCTTTGAGAAGGGGGGAGTGGGGAGAGGGGTCCAGCTGTGCACGCGCTGGGCCCCACGAGTCTCAGCAGCCCAGCGCTGACGGCAGACACGCCTGAGCAGAGACTTCAGAGCTGGAGAGGTGGACGGGTCGGGACTGTCACACTGAACTGGGCGTGTAAATCGTGCAGGGTGTGGAAATTACAAAAGAAGATCCAGAACTCAGCTGTTTGAGAGGAGGGGACAGACCAGGCCCTGGTGAGGCCCGGGGGGTCTCCCCACAGCCACGCTGCACATCACCACAGGAAGGCGTCCACGGGACCCGCCCCCGCCCTCCCCGAGACCGGGCGCCCCCCAACCGGGCGCTCCCCCTCCCCGAGACCCGGTGACCCCCCAACCGGGCGCTCCCCCTCCCCGAGACCGGGCGCCCCCCAACCGGGCGCCGCCCCTCCCCGAGACCGGCCGCCCCCCAACTGGGCGCCCCCCTCCCCCGAGACCCGGCAGCCCGCCCCCTCCTCCCCGCAGAGACCAGGCGCCCCTCCGAAGAGACCGGGCACAGCGGGGGTCACTGAGCTCCCTCCAGCCTCCTCTCCGCCCGCCCGGCCTGGCCCTGCTTCCCCAGCTCACCTGCGCGGGGACAGAGGCCCTGATCCCCGAGCCTGGAGAGGAGGCATTTCCGGGCAAGGCCCCCACCAGGGCCCATCAGACCGGTGCCCAGCTGTGTTAATTGTCCAAGCCGCCAAAACCCCAGCCTGTCCTCAGCTGCGGTTAGAGAGCTGTCACCTGCTGCTGCTCTGTCTGCAGGCTGTGGGGCCTTCTCTGCAGAGCCCATGGAGGCTGGCATCATTAGCCACCCCCCTGCTGTCACCAGGACCCTCTGGGCCTGGGAGGGCCGCTTGGGATGCAGCCGGGGCCCATGGGATGGGCTCTGCCAGCTGCGTGGGGTGACCTTGGGCCGATGGGCGCCCTTCTGGGCCTTGGGAATCCTGTCCTCCGCGGCCGTCTGCCCAGGAGGCTGCTCCCGCCGTCGGCTCCTGGAGTAACTGCACGCAGCCCGGGGAACTCCTGCGGCTGAGGCCCTATGCCTCTGGGCAGAGTGCATGCGTGACCGACGGCTGGGACCCGCTGGCTGCGACCTTGAGTGGGACTCGTGGCCCCGTGGTGAGTGCTGTCCTTCAGCAAGGCACTTAGCCTCTCTGCTCCAGCTTATTCGTCTGGAAAGTGAGGGGATCCGGCCGGAGAGCCTGCGAGATCCTTTCCAGCAGCTGAGCGATTCCATTACCCTCGATGGTCTCTCAACACAGCAGTTTGAGGAGGAAGGCGGCACTTACTGACTCCCGAGCACGCCCCAGGACTTCCCTGTGTATGTCATTCCCACTGCAAATGTGAGGAAATGAGGTTCAGAAGGATGGACGAAGCTGTCCACAGCCAAGCACCCGGCCGCGGGGGACTCTGGCTCAACTCCGTTGCCCTTTGCGTGACCCCGTGGTTGAAGGGGGCTGCCCACCTAGGTGGCTCCTCACACGATGGAGCTGAATGCAGAGGGGGAGATGACCGAGCTGAAGACAGAGGGTCTGAGTGCTGACTCCCTACTGTCTCCAGGACCGTTGTCTGTTCAGGAAAGCGTGAATGAGAGAGAACTGCACTCCCTCTGGTCCAGTGCGACTGAGGGATTGCCTGGGGTGTGTGTGCAGGCTCTGAAAGTCGAGGAATAAACAGTCTGAATAATCTCCAGGCACTGGGCTCTTGCTGCCGGCTGAGCCCAGAGATGGAGCTCCAGGCAGGACGAGCTTGTGGGAGGCCGAGCCCCCGGCCAGCTGCCGAAACCCCTCCTGGCCGGCCTCTGGACTCACCCCACGTCCACAGAAGCCGCCTGGGCTTACCCTCGGTTGGCTGACAGCTGGGACTGCTCAGACACCCTTCCGAGCTCGGATCCTGGACCTTTCACACAGATGGCTGGTCTGCTCCTGAGTCATCAGAGAGAAGGGCCTGGCGCGTCTGGTGCAGACAGCAATAGAGGGGCCCCAGGAAGCTCTTGGCCACTGGCAGGGAGCCCAGACCCCAGAGCCCCGGGGGTGGGGCGTGGAGCCCTTGCTTCTGCACAGAGAGGAGCTGGAAAGCCTGAGAAACAGGCCCGTCCGCACTCTGACAGCAGCTGATGGAAGTGCTCCCCCCACCCCCAGCCCAGCTGATGAGATGGCGCTCCCTGACCCAGGTCCCCACTGGGGTCGTCGGCAAGGCGCTGGCCTTCTGTCCCATCCCTTGAGGTCTGAGCGGCTTCTCGGTGTGTCGTCCCTGAGCTAGGGCCCTGGGCTGGACCTTCCCGGTGTGAGGATTTAAAATTGGTGATGCCTCGTCTTCTGCCGAGGGCGTTTCTATGGAGCATTGAGAGCCTGGGAGCTGTACCTCTCAGAGGGAGTCCTGGGCTTCCAGTCCTGCTCGTTCCCCTGATGGAGGCTCACGGCTGGGCACCCGAGGTCAGTGCGCTCCCGACCGAGGCTCGAGGCTGGGCACCCGAGGTCAGTGCGCCCCCGACCGAGGCTCGCGGCTGGGCTCCCGAGGTCAGTGCGCCCCCGACGGAGGCTCGCGGCTGGGTTCCCGAGGTCAGTGTGCCCCCGACGGAGGCTCACGGCTGGGCTCCTGAGGTCAGTGTGCCCTTGACCGAGGCTCACGGCTGAGCTCCCGAGGTCAGTGCGCCCCCGACAGAGGCTCACGGCTGGGTTCCCGAGGTCAGTGCACCCTTGACCGAGGCTCGCGGCTGGGCTCCCGAGGTCAGTGTGCCCCCGACGGAGGCTCACGGCTGGGCTCCCGAGGTCAGCTATAGTTTGGAAATGCAGTCGAGCCCACCTGCCTTCTGGAATCTCCATCGTGTTAATATGGAAAAGGCTCTGAAACACTCTTCCATCACAGGCATCAAAGGGAAACACTGATACACTGGACTTGATCAAACTTTAAAGCTTTTGTTTCAAAGGACACTCTCCAGGAAGAAAGGACAGCCCACAGGATAGGAAAAGGGTTTGTGAATCATAAATCTGATAAGAGCTCCGTATTCAGAATACATAAAGAGCTCTTACACTCAACAATAAGAAAGACAACAGTTTTAAAATGGGCAAAAGATTTAAACAGACGTTTCTCCGGAGAAGACAAATGACCAACACGCACATGAAAAGAGGCTCACCCTCATTAGTCACCTGCTGCTGCTGAGTCGCGTCGGTCGTGTCCGACTCTGTGCGACCCCATAGACGGCAGGCTCCCCAGTCCCTGGGATTCTCCCGGCAAGAACACTGGAGTGGGCTGCCATTTCCTTCTCCGATTAGTCATCAGGGAAATGCAAATCAAAACCACGAGCTACTGCTTCACAGCCGTGAGGATGGCTGTGATCGAAAAGACAGAAAATGACGGTGGGCAAGAGTGTGAGAGAGTTGGAGCCCTCATAGACGGCCGGGGGGAACGTGAACGGTCCACTGACTCTGGAGAACAGTTTGGCCGTTTCTCAGAAAGTTAGATACGGCGATGCAGTTTGACCTATCAGTTCTTCTGTGTGCACACTCGAGAGACCTGGGCAGGGAAAGGTTGAGAATTCCCACTTTCCAATAAGGAGAGAGAAATAGTCATCCATCGGCTCAGTTCAGTTCAGTCACTCAGTCGCGTCCGACTCTTTGTGACGCCATGAACCGCAGCACGCCAGGCCTCCCTGTCCATCACCAACTCCCGGAGTTCACTCAGACTCACGTCCATTGAGTCGGTGATGGCATCCAGCCATCTCATCTGTTGTCGTCCCCTTCTCCTCCCATCTTCAATCTTTCCCAGCATCAGGGTCTTTTCAAATGAGTCAGTTCTTCGAATCAGGTGGCCAAAGGATTGGAGTTTCAGCTTCAACGTCAGTCCTTCCAGTGAACACCCAGGGCTGATCTCCTTTAGAATGGACTGGTTGGATCTCCTTGCAGTTCAAGGGACTCTCAAGAGTCTTCTCCAACACCACAGTTCAAAAACATAAATTCTTGGGCGTTCAGATTTCTTCACAGTCCAACTCTCACATCCATACATGACCACAGGAAAAACCATAGCCTTGACTAGACGGACCTTTGTTGGCAAAGTGATGTCTCTGCTTTTTAATATGCTATCTAGGTTGGTCATAACTTTCCTTCCAAGGAGTAAGCGTCTTAATTTCATGGCTGCAGTCACCATCTGCAGTGATTTGGGAGCCCGGAAAAATAAAGTCTGACACTGTTTCCACTGTTTCCCCATCTATTGCCCATGAAGTGATGGGACCAGATACTTAGTTTTCTGAATGTTGACTTTCAAGCCAACATTTTCACTCTTCTTTCACTTTCAAGAGGCTCTTTAGTTCTTTGCTTTCTGCCATAAGGGTGGTGTCATCTGCGTATCTGAGGTTATTGATATTTCTCCTGGCAATCTTGATTCCAGCTTGTGCTTCAGCCCAGTGTTTCTCATGATGTACTCTGCATAGAAGTTAAATAAGCAGGGTGACAATATACAGCCTTGATGTACTCCTTTTCCTATTTGGAACCAGTCTGTTGTTCCATGTCCAGTTCCAACTCTTGCTTCCTGACCTGCATATAGGTTTCTCAAGAGGCAGGTCAGGTGGTCTGGTATTCCCAATCTCTTTCAGAATTTTCCACAGTTTATTGTGATCCACACACTCAAAGGCTTTGGCATAGTCAATAAAGCAGAAATAGATGTTTTTATAGAACTCTCTTGCTGTTTCGATGATCCAGCGGATGTTGGCAATTTGATCTCTGGTTCCTCTGCCTTTTCTAAAACCAGTTTGAACATCAGGAAGTTCACGGTTCACATATTGCTGAAGTCTGGCTTGGAGAATTTTGAGCATTACTTTACTAGCATGTGAGATGAATGCAATTGTGCGGTAGTATGAGCATTCTTTGGCATTGCCTTTCTTCGGGATTGGAATGAAAACTGACCTTTTCCAGTCCTGTGGCCACTGCTGAGTTTTCCAAATGTGCTGGCATACTGAGTGCAGCACTTTCACAGCATCATCTTTCAGGATTTGAAACAGCTCAGCTGGAATTCCATCACCTCCACTACCTTTGTTCGTAGTGATGCTTTCTAAGGCCCACTTGACTTCACATTCCAGGATGTCTGGCTCTAGGTGAGTGATCACACCATCGTGATTATTTGGGTCATGAAGATCTTTTTTTTACAGTTCTTCTGTGTATTCTTGCCACCTCTTCTTAATATCTTCAGCTTCTGTTAGGTCCATACCATTTCTGTCCTTTATCGAGCCCATCTTTGCATGAAATGTTCCCTTGGTATCTCTAATTTTCTTGAAGAGATCTCTAGTCTTTTCCCATTCTGTTTTCCTCTATTTCTTTGCATTGATCGCTGAGGAAGCCTTTATTATCTCTCTTTCTATTCTTTGGAACTCTTCATTCAAATGGGTATACCTTTCCTTTTCTCCTTTGCTTTTCACTTCTCTTCTTTTCACAGCTATTTGTAAGCCCTCCCCAGACAGCCATTTTATTTTTTGCATTTCTTTTCCCTGGGGATGGTCTTGATCCCTGTCTCCTGTACAATGTCATGAACCTCATTCCATAGTTCATCAGGCACTCTGTCTATCAGATCTAGGCCCTTAAATCTATTTCTCACTTCCACTGTATAATCATAAGGGATTTGATTTAGGTCATACCTGAATGGTCTAGCGGTTTTCCCTACTTTCTTCAATTCAATTTGAGTCTGAATTTGGCAATAAGAAGTTCATGATCTGAGCCAGTCAGCTCCTGGTCTTGTTTTTGTTGACTGTATAGAGCTTCTCCATCTTTGGCTGCAAAGAATATAATCAATCTGATTTCGGTGTTGACCATCTGGTGATGTCCATGTGTAGAGTCTTCTCTTGTGTTGTTGGAAGAGGGTGTTTGCTGTGACCAGTGCATTTTCTTGGCAAAACTCTGTTAGCCTTTGCCCTGCTTCATTCCTCATTCCAAGGCCAAATTTGCCTGTTACTCCAGGCAAATTACTCTTGACTTCCTACTTTTGCATTCCAGTCCCCTATAATGAAAAGGACATCTTTTTTGGGTGTTAGTTCTAAAAGGTCTTGTAGGTCTTCATAAAACTATTCAACTTCAGTTTCTTCAGCGTTACTGGTTGGGGCATAGACTTGGATAACTGTGATATTGAATAGTTTCCTTGGAAATGAACAGAGATCATTCTGTCGTTTGTGAGATTGCATCCAAGTACTGCGTTTTGGACTCTTTTGTTGACCATGATGGCTACTCCATTTCTTCTGAGGGATTCCTGCCCACAGTAGTAGATATAATGGTCATCTGAGTTAAATTCACCCATTCCAGTCCATCTTAGTTCACCAGTTCCTAGAATGTCGACGTTCACTCTTGCTGTCTCCTGTTTGACCACTTCCAATTTGCCTTGATTCATGGACCTGACATTCCAAGTTCCTATGCAATATTGCTCTTTACAGCATCGGACCTTGCTTCTATCACCAGTCACATCCACAGCTGGGTGTTGTTCTTGCTTTGGCTTCATCCCTTCATTCTTTCTGGAGTTATTTCTCCATTGATCTCCAGTAGCATATTGGCACCTACTGACATGGGGAGTTCCTCTTTCAGTGTCCTATATTTTTGTCTTTTCATACTGTTCATGGGGTTCTCAAGGCAAGAATACTGAAGTGGCTTGCCATTCCCTTCTCCAGTGGACCACATTCTGTCAGAGCACCCCACCATGACCCGCCCATCTTGGGTGGCCCCGCAGGCAGGGCTTGGTTTCATTTAGGTGGACAAGGCTGCGGTCCGTGTGATCAGATTGGCCTGCTGTCTGGGATTGTGGTTTCGGCCTGTCTGCCCTCTGATGCCCTCTCTCGGCGCCTACCATCTTAGTGGGGTTTTCTTGCCTTGGACCTGGGGTATCTCATCGTGGCTGCCGCTCCCAACCTTGGACAGGGGGTGTATCCTCTCTGCTGCTCCTGACCTTCGACATGGGATATCTCCTCTCCACTGCTCCTGATCTTGGACGTGGGGTATCTCCGCTCCACCGCTCCTCTGCGGCACAGCCGCCATAGATTGTCATCCATAGAATGGGGCTAAAAATATTTAGTACCTCGGCTTCCCTGGTGGCTCAGACGGTAAAGCGTCTGCCTGCAATGTGGGAGGCCCGGGTTCGATCCCTGGGTCGGGAAGATCCCTGGAGAAGGAAATGGCAACCCACTCCAGTGCTCTTGCCTGGAAAATTCCATGGACGGAGGAGCCTGACAGGCTACAGCCCACGGGGTCGCAAAGAGTCGGACACGACTGAGCGACTTCACTTCACAGTTGCTGTGATGTTAAGTGAGTTACTGTGTGGAAAGCCCGTAAAACAAGGAAGGAAGCATTTGTTGTTACCGGAGCCCCTCCTCTGGGATCACCACTAAGGACAGCCTCTTCCTTAGCCACCCCGTAAGGAGGATGCTAGCGTCTCAGAAGGTGAGACTAGAGGCCTGGTTAGTCAGTGCCGAAGGCAGCATCACCAGTCCAGGCTGAGGAGGGCCTGCACCTGGGTGCCTGCCTTCTCAAGTTCCAGCCGAAAACCTCCCCCGGACTGAGGCTCTGCTGACCTGCTGTGTGTGCTGGTTTACTGAGGTACAAGGTGCATGAAATGAAAACCCAGCGAGCTTTCACAGACGGAAGCAGTCGTTTAAGTGCCGTGACAGGCGTGGTTCGGGACAGTCCCAGCCCTTCAGGAAGTTTCTGCGAATCCCTTGCTTCCTGGTCCTGGAGACCCGGCCGTGTCTCTCTGACACAGCGGTGGTGGCCGCGTGGCAAGCAGGGTGCTGCCATGGGTGCAGGCGGCCGTTCCGCTCGGGTGGCAGGCGGGTGGCCAGGCCGGAGCGTCAGTCAGAGCTGCGCCTGCGCCGGGCCTTGGGCTCGTCATCCGTCGGCCGGGCCTCTCACCACACTGCAGTCAGCGCACGGCCGGGCTCTGGGTGCCGGGGAGGGCGGGAGGCGGGCCGGGCCCTCTGGTCCTGGTGCAGCAGGAGGCAGGCCGACGGCCCCTCTGAGCGGGGACCTCTGCAGCCAGGTGTTACCCACAGGGACCGTCTGCACGGCCGCCTGTCACCCCCAGCTGGCGCCCCTTTCTCTTCCTCCATCACTCCTCCCTGGGGTGAGCCTGCTCTGAGAGGAGGACGAGGGCCCGGCCCGCTGCCTCCTTCACCTCCGTGTGAGCCAGGGTGCTGGCTTCTCCCTGCTCTGCCCTCGGTGTCTCCTCTTGTGCACCAGGAGTTGCCCGGGCGTGAGGCTGGTGGTGTCGCCCTCAGCAGCAAGGGGCAGTGTGCCCCGAGACCTTTCTCAGGCAGCGAGGAGTGGGGCGCTTGTCTGCATAGCCCCCCTGAGTGGAGCCCCGCCCCGGGCTCCAACATGGCTGGGTGCCTCCCACCCAGGTAGGGGCAGAGCCGGCCTGGCAGAGCGGGGTGGGTGTGGGGAGCGAGTGTTGCTGGGCAAGGTTGCACGTGCAGGTGTGTGTGGGTGCGTGCGGGTGTGTGCACGCATGTGCAGCTGTGTGTGGATGTATGTGCAGTTGTGTGCGGTTGCATGCTTCTGAGTGCACTGTGTGTGGCTGTGTGTGGATGTGTGTGCATGCGTGTGCGGCTGCGTGTGGATGTGTGTGCGGGTGTGTGTGGGTGTGTGTGGGTGTGTGTACGCGTGTGTGGCTACATGTGGATGTGTGTGCAGCTCGGTGTGGATGTGTGTATGGGTGTGTGCTTGTGTGTGCATGCGTGTACAGCTGCGTGTGGATGTGTGTGTGGGTGTGTGTTGGTGTGTGCGGGTGTACGCGTGTGTGGCTGCATGTGGACGTGTGTACGGGTGTGTGCTTGTGTGTGCACACGTGTGTGCGTGTGGATGTGTGTGCATGTGTGTGCGGCTGCGTGTGGATGTTTATGCAGGTGTGTGCGGATGTTTGTGCAGGTGTGTGCGGTCACATGCTTCTGAGTGCACGCGTGTGTGGCTGCATGTGGATGTGTGTGCGGGTGTGTGTTGGTGTGTGCGGGTGTGGGCGCGCGTGTACAGCTGCATGTGGATGTGTGTACGGGTGTGTGCTTGTGTGTGCACACGTGTGCATCTGCATGTGGATGTGTGTGCATGCGTGTGCAGCTGCATGTGGATGTGTGTGCAGGTGTGTTCTTGTGTGTGCATGAGTGTGCGGCTGCATGTGGATGTGTGTGCACATGCGCACGCGTGCGGCTGCGTGTGCATGTGTGTGCATGTTTGTGCACCTGCGTGTGGATGTGTGTGCGGGTGTGTGTAGGTACATGCAGGTCTCCACAGCTCAGCCCGACGGGGCAGGCCTCTGGGCAGGAGACCCACAGCCCGACCAGATCTCCCCACGCCCCTCTGGTCGAGAATCCCCTTCCTGCTCGTCACTCTCAGCACCCACCCCAGCCCCCAGGGGAGTCTGGGCAGTGAGACTGCTGAGTCAGGAGGTAGGGAGTTTGCGGTGACCACACCGTCCTTGAGCTCCTGGCTGTAGCCCCTGCTGGTCCCCTTCCCGAGGGACACGGTCTGCTTAGGTCTGGGGCAAGCTGCAGGCGGGCACAGTGGAGACGCCTTGGATGCACTGAGCTCCTGCCCCCAGGGGCAGAGGAGGCCTGAGGTGAGGGTGCTGCCCGCCCCGCGGGCAAAACCATCACCAGGCCTGGAGTGGGTCTGCAGAGCTTCTGGCTCAGTCCCTTGGCTGCTGATGAAATCGGTGAGACAGTGGGTAAGGGCTTCCCTGGAGCACACAGCAGGCGCGCTGACCACCGGGCTCTGCAGACCACATCTCGTTCGCTTGTCCCTTTAGTGGCACTGAGGGGTCAAGAGTGAGTGAGTGGGCGGGCGTCAGGAACTGAATGACGGGAGGCCTTCCTGGAGGAGGCTGTGTCACGCTCCTGCTCTGAGGGCTGAGTCAGGAAGAGCTGCAGGACGAGGCGGGTGGCTGTGTCCCAAAGATGTGAGGTGGGTTTGAGCCAGGCCTTGTGGCCCAGACGGCCAGACGGAGGCTCCCTGCAGACGGGGCAGTGGCCTCAGGGCATTTCCTCCATCAGAGCCACACCTGCAGCCCCGGGGCGCATCCCCGGGTGACTGGGTCCTGCTGGTGACCTGTCACTCCTGGAGGTGTCCCTTCTCAGCTTGGGGCCACAGCCCTCAGCCACCCCCTTCCAATCACCAGGGTTCTCAGTGCACAGACACCTCAGTGAATCCATCTCCAAACCCAAACCGTCCCTCAGAAAGTGGAAATTTGGGCCTCTGGGGCTGAGTAGGGGCTACAGCCGAAGTAGGGGGTCGGGGTCTCTGAGCCTGGCACAGGGTCTCCTCCCCCATCAGACTGGGGCTCCCACAGGCGCACAGGCGCCCCCCCTCCAGCCCTGCCCCTCCTGCCTCTGCTGCCGCCCATCAGGGCCGGTGGAGGCGCACGGGATGGACAGGAACTATGAGAAGGTGTTCAGGCTAACTCTTGGCCCCGGGGGTCAGTGTGGGGAGCCACCCCCAGAGCGGGTGGGGGAAGAGCGCAAGTGCACAGGCACCGGAGAAGCCGCAGCGGGGCGCCCGGGAGCCTGGTCTGCCTGCGGCCAGGCCCGCGCCTCCCGGCCCCAGCAGTGGCTCTAACGGCCCTTCCCGGCGGCGGCCGCCCCGGCCCCATGCTGCAAGGAGGCGTCATGTCTGCGGGTCTGCCCTGTGCCTCAGGGGCCCTGTTTGTAAGGTTGGGGCTCTCAGGATGACCAGGAGAAGGGGAAGGAGGCGGCTGCTGGAACGGAGGCACGTGAGCACACTCAGGCTGCACAGAGTCTGGCAGGTGGTGGGAGGGGGCCCCCGAGCCGGCTGTGGAGAGGTCTGTGGTCAGACTCACTGAGGACGGCCCACCTGCCCTCGGAGGATGGGTGGGGCTCTGGGTTCCCACGGGGAAGGGACTGGGTGGGAGGCTGGGAACTGGATCGTGTCTGTGACACCCCGGTGGCAGGAGAGGTGGGAGGATGGGGCAGTGGTGGGCGAGGCGGCCACGCAGGGGCCCCCACCCCAGCAGGACGCAGCGCCGCCTGGGCAGTGGCCTGGGAGCTGTCCAGCACGGAGCCTGCTGAAAGCAGTGGGGCCTGGTCCGCAGGGGCCTCAGGGGAGTTGGGCTCTCCCCAGGGCCCCTGCCCCGTCCCTGCCCCCGGGGTTGAGGCAAGCATAGGGGGTCAGGCCTGGGATGGCAGGTCTCTGCTCCTTCTCCAGGAGATGGCCCGGGTTGTGGAGGGAGCGCCATGTGTACAGTCTAAGCATGGCAAAGGGCAAGGTCTCTGCTCTGCCTCCCCCAGGGAGGCCCTGAGAGAGGGTGGCCCCCACCCCCCCAGTCTCACCGTGAAACCAGCCTGGGAGTGGCCCTGGGCCCGCCACACAGTTGGGGACCCAGGTTGCTTCTGCTGTGAAGGGAGGGTGATGGTGTCTGCCTCCCGGGTTGTGTGAAGCCGAGCTGGGCTCATGCAGGTGCTGTGCTGGGAGCTGGGGGCGAGGGCCTTGCTCTTCCTCCTCCGAATGGTGAGCCTAGTCCAGCGGCCCACATCCCCTGAATGGTGAGCCTAGTCCAGTGGCCCGCACCCCCTGAATGGTGAGCCTAGTCCAGCGGCCCGCACCCCCTGAATGGTGAGCCTAGTCCAGCGGCCCGCACCCCCTGAATGTGAGCCTAGTCCAGCGGCCCGCACCCCCTGAATGTGAGCCTAGTCCAGCGGCCTGCACCTCCCAGTGCCGGGCTGATGGTGAGGGTCCTTTTTCATCATTCCGAGGCTGCAGGTGAGATTGAAGGCCGTTCCCCCTGGGGAAGGGGCCTGTGATGAGAGGAAGGGTGAGGAAGGGGTAATAAGGGGGCAGTGCGGACCCCCACAGCCTGCCTGCTGCCCAGACCCCCGGGGTTGGCCCCATGGCCCACCTTTCCCCCCACACACACACCCCTAGTCCTTAGCCTGGAGCTTCCAGGTGAGCCTCCATACAGATCACAGCCTCTCACACAACCACCAATGTGCCCCAGGGGCCTCCAGTTTCGAGCCCAAGGGGACAATGCTGAGACCCCTTCCCGCAGGGCTTTCCCCTCCCCGCAGCTTGGGAAGCTGTGTCTGCTCCCCACCTGCTCCCAGCGCTGTGGGGACGCTTCCTGGCCTGCGCCCTCCACAGCTGCCTCTCGTCTCCTCCCTCCCACGGCACCCCCTGCCCGGGGAGGGGCGGTGTCTTCCCTGACACGGCTCCCTGGGGCCAGGAGACCCCCACCACCTGGGCTGGACAAGGAGCAGGGCCTAGCCCACTGGGCCCCGGGCATCTCTGTTCCACCAGCACTGGACACGAGCGCAGAGCGGGGTGGGGCTGCCTTCTCCAGGAGCCACGGGCACTGAGAGCCAGCTGTGGGGCACTGCCGGGGCCCCCGGGGGCTCCTGGATGGTTCGACGCCCGGGCCGAACAGGAGAGTGTGGAAAGGCCAGCTGGAAGAAGACAGGACACCGTGCGGCGGGGACAGGCTGGAGGTGCGGCCGGCAGGCAGGGGCAGTGAGTCAGGGGCTCTCGTGGGCCCGGGGGGCTTGGTTTAATTGCACAGAGGGGTCGCTGTCAGACCGGGTTCAGCCGGGCCCTCTGCCCTCAGTGAGGACATGCTGAGTGGGCAGCAGTGGGGCAGGGGACCAGGCCTCCATCCTTCTGATAACAAGTGGCCGGAACTGGGACCCTGGCGCGGGGTGCGGGGCCAGGAAGAGCCGCAGGGACCGTGGGGCTGACTGGATGTCCTTGGCCTGGAATCGGGGGTCTGACTGCAGCTCTCTCATCCGGGACCCAAACCCCAAGTTCGCCAAGTGTCGGGGGCGGAAGCAAAGGCCGCAGGTGAGGGCGGGCGCCTGCCGTCAGGAGGCCGGCTCCGTGCGCTCCCCCGGCTCGGCAACGGGGAGGCGGGAGGTGTGGTGTCTCTCTGGGGCTCATCCTGGGCCTGGCAGAGCCCCTGGAGGTGGTCATGCCCGTGGCCTCCCGAATGGTGGTCGTCGTCACGTGGGGCATCAGCAGCGGGCGGGCTCTGCCCTGAGAGGACGGTCTGCACCTGCTCCTGGCATCTGGGCCTTGGTGGCCCCTGGATCACGAGGAGAACGCGGGGATCTCCGCACCGACTGGCGGCCTCCCGCCTGCCCGGAGCCTCCAGGAGCGGGCTCCCTGTGGGGGCTTCGGGAAGATGAGGTCCCTCACGCAGGGTCCCCTGAACGTCGCCTCACTGTCACGTCCAGCCCAGTCCCTCTGCCCGGAAGGGGGCTTCTTTCCCGAGGCCGGGTTCAGTGGGAACAGGGAGCAGAGGGTGTGTATGCAGAGTCCGTGAGCCAGCCCCCTCGACCTGCACGCTGGGACAAGGGGCACGGCACAAAGCGAGCTGCGGGCGCTCCTCTCCCCGAGCCCGCGTCTGTCGGAACGCGGCGCCCTCCCGCGAGCCGGGGCCTCGGGCAGGCTCCCTGGCTCTCACCCCTGCTCAGGGCCACTCCTGTGACTGCTCAGAAGGAGGCGAGGCTGAGGGACAGAGGAAGGAGGGGCGTGTGTCATAAACAAGGAGAGAGGTTCAGTGCGTTTTCAGCACCACAGCAGCTCCAGGAAGACCCTGCGGGAAATCGCAACACTGTGGAAACGTTCTGCGTTGCACAGGCCCCGCTCTGCTCCCTCTTGGTTCCGCTCATCACCAAACCTTCTGTGCTCAGAGGCAGGCTGAGTTCTGCTTCAGGCCAACCCTGGGCTCCAGACCAAGGGGGCGGCTCCTGCCAGGCCGTGTGCCCTGGGGGGAGAGCGTCTGGTCATCTGTGACTGTGGTCCCCTCATCCCGTAGCTCTTGGGGACTGAGGCCCCACGGTCACCTCTAAAAGCCTTAGCGACTCGGAATGACCTCTGATCCCAAAGAGGAAGGCTCTGGGGGAGAGGCCGCCGCTTGCTCCTTTCTGTATTATCACTGGACTTGAGCTGCGTGGCGGTGCTGCGCTGCCTCGGGCTGTGCAGACCCCTCTCTGTCAGCACAGAGCGCTGAGCAGAGCCCGTGCTCGCAGCAGCGGTCTGTGGCTCCCCGTTTTCTGCTTCTGCGTGTGTGCTCAGTCGGGTCCGACTTCCTGTGACCCTGCGGACTGCAGCCCTTCAGGCTCCTCTGTGCCTGGAATTCTCCCAGCAAGAATGCTGGAGCGGGTTGCCATCTCCTTCCCCAGGGGATCTTCCCGACCCAGGGATCGAGCCCACGTCTGCGTCTCCTGCATCGGCAGGCGGATTCTTTGCCGCGGTGCCGCTGGGAAGCCTATCTATCTTACGCATGGTGTCGATAATAGATGTGTGTGTGTGTGAATCCCAGGCTCCCAACTCGCCCGCCCCGCCCGCTCTCCCCGTTCGGTGCCTGCATGCTTTGCTGTCCGTGTCTGTCTCTGTTTCTGCTTTGCATATAGGCTCATGTGTACCATTTTTCTAGACCCCACGTATATGCATTAATCTAAGATATTTCTCTCCTTCTGACTTACCTCACTCTGCATGACGCTCTCTGCATCCGTTCGCGCCTCTGCAGATGGCACCCTTTCACTCCTTTTTGTGGCTGAGCAGTAGTGCATTGCGCGCGTCCCATGTCTCCTTTATCCAGCCCTCTGCCGGTAGACCCCCAGGCTTCCCTGACCTGGCCGTTGGAAACACTGCGTGTCGCTTGCTCTTACTGCGGCCCGTGACTCGCTCAGAGTCATGTGGCAGCAGCCCAGATGCCTTCTCCCGGTGCCCTGGGGCACGGTGCAGACAGACTGGAGTTTGCAAAAGGAAACTTAAATTTTAAAAGCGAAGCGAAGCTAAGTGCAGTAGTGTGCCTAGCACACAGAAAAAGACGCGGCTGGAAGGACTGGCGACCTCTGAGAAGAGCTGCCGTTCACCGAGCAGTAACGATCCAATGTCACGTTCTTCCCTTTCGCAAAGGTGCCTGGTTATACGAGCCTTCAGCACCAGGGCAGCTGGGCCAGGGGCACGGAGACTTCGTCCCGTCTCTGCAGCTTCCTGGTGAATCTGAAACTACTTCAAAATATGAGCTTTGTTTTATAAACGATGGGGGAGGGATCAAAAAAATGGACAGAGATGAGTCAGGAAATTCAAGAATAGTGAGGCTTAGCAGGCTTTGGAGTCGACCCCTCCTTCCTGGTGAGGGAGCAGAGAGCCCGTGCTCGGCACGGCCTCTGAAGCCGGTTTGTCCTGAGATGACCACCCCCCAGCTCCCGGGGTCCAGACCTCAAGTCTGGCTCTGGAGCATCATTTCTCTCACTTCGCGAGAGGCCCACCCCTCCCAGGGCGTCTGCAGAAGTGAGTCCCCAAGCCTGCTTCTTCCTTCCTTCTTGTTGGGCTCCCAGGCCCCCAGCTCCCTGTCCTCGGCAGACTGACTGAAGCCCCGGCAGTCATGGTCCCCGACCCCTCCCAGGCCCAGGGAGTGAAGCAGAGAAACGCATTGTTGATAAAAAAAAATCCTACTTGGAGAGAGTGCTGCCCTCTGGGGCACCCACTGGGCACTCAGGACGGGCACAGCGTCTCATGAACCCACTGGGATCTGTTTCCTGCTGCTGGCGCCCCGAGGGACAGACTGTTTCAGGCGTGGACAGCTGGCCCCTAGAGAGTCTGGCTCAGACAGTAGGCCCGTGAGTCTGGATGGGAGTGAGCGAGGCTGTCTCCTCTCCACGTCACACGCTTTCAGTTCTGGTCATGATGCTAGTGATTAAGGTAACGAGGAGCAGCTGGTCATAAAAGGTCCCTGCAGAAGCCACGTGAGAGACCACTGCCCACGCGCCCGCTCCGCCGGTCAGCGCTCATCAAGCCGGCCCTGGAGGTCAGGCTGCTGTTCCCGTTTCACAGATGAGGAAACTGAAGCTCAGAGGTTTCAGTCTTTTGATGGCGTCACACGCAGAGGAACGGGTGGGGTTGAGCTTCACATCCGAGTTTTCGACCACAAGCCCTGCCCTTTCTGCTGCACCACAGGGCCTTCCTGCAGCATTTCCCCGCTCTGATACTTAGGGCCTTCTCTTTGTTGAAATCCCCATCCATGCTGCCGCAGGGCGAATACAGCTGTGAAAATGCATCACTGTGTGCTTGCTTTGTCTTGCTTCCACTGAGGGCATCAGAGCAAGCACACAGCCGGCCCAGCCCCGGGACGGTCCATGCTCGCTCTTCCTGGTCCTTCGTCTGCTCCCCCCGCTGAGCCTGCTGCTCCCCCCGCTGTGCCTGCTGCTCCCCCAGGGTCTTTCTCAACTCCGCCACCTTCCCTCAGCATCCTTGCTGCTCCTTCAGACCTCAGCAGCCAATCCTGTACCTCCAGCATCTCGTTGCCAAGTAACAAGCTTCCTACATTGCGTTAGAATCTCCATGACAACAAGTATTGCCAAAAGAGAGAACAAGAAGTTAGGTGGTGGTTGGAGGAGGCGGTGAGACCTTGTGTCCTGGGACATCCACGCAGCGGTCACTTGCTTGCTCTCAGGGTCCCCAGAGAGGTCACAAATAACCTGGCCCAGAACCTAGGAGACAACAAGTCACGAGGCCGATGTCTGCGTGTGCGGCTGGAGGGTCTCCTCAGGGCATTCCCTCAAGGTCCCAGGAGGAGAGTCATGGGCATTCGTCTGCGTGGAGTGGGGCGGGGCCCGTGATGGCCTTTCTGTGGCCATCATCGCAAAAGGCAGCGGATGATGGAGGATGTTTCTATTGCTTCTCGAGGGAGGGAGCAGTGTGAGGAGAAAGTGAGGAGGCCTGGGTTCCCGGCTTCCCACCCGCCCGTCCAAGGGCCTGACAGGTGGTTACCATGGGGCTCGGCTCGAAAACCACCTGGATGAGAAGTTGCTGGGCAGTCTCAGAGAGGGGAGGGACTGAAAAGGAACGGGGGGCCTGGGCCGGACAGGGCCCCAAGGAGCAGCGGACCATGCCCTGGGGAGAGCAGGCCTGTCCTGCCTGTCAGGCCACCAGCGGGCCGCCCTCAGCGCTCTCCCCACCCCCGACGTCACCCCACCTCCCAGATGGCGCACAGAGGCCCGTGCATGAGCAGCAGTGGAGTCCAGGGACAGGGCTGGTCCTGGGCGGCCACCAGCACCCCACACCTGCCTCCACCCTCCCCTCGAGGTCTCCGCTTGGGTAGCCGGCCCGGGGCCTCGTGCCTTGGCAGGAGGCCTGACGGCACCTCACAGGGGGTCTCCCTGGTGGGTTTGCATCCCGCCCCTCCAAAGGCCTCGGTGTCACTGTTGTTCAGACCAGGTGCCAGCCCACACTGCGGGGGCAGGGTCTCCAGTGGTGGGCTTTCAGAGAGGCCCAGAGTCCCACAGACCCCGCCTGCCCCAGCCCAGTGGCCCTGGACTCACAGCCTGGAAACAGTAAGTGGGCGTGTTGGGTGATGTCGCCTGCGTCCACCCGGCTGGATGGGCAGCCCTGGGCCTGGGGCTGAGAGCAGAGCGGGAGGGGGAGGGTGGCTGGGACCCTGGCGGGCCGGCTCGTGGCTGGGGCGGGTGTGGGGCTGTGCGGCTCCAGTTCCCGGGGGCCTTGGGCATGCCTCCCCCAGGTTCCCCTCATATCTGCTGCGTGACCCATCTGGAAGCCAGGCCTCTGGTGACCCACCGACCAGGAGGGCGTGACACGGGAGGGAGCAGGGCTGTTGTGGGCACCTCCCAGGGCCTCGTGCCTCAGGCTCCCGGCGCTCATCTGCGCTATTGTGGGGGGGCTGCCACTGCTGGGAGCCTCCCCAGGGGGTCTTGGCGAGGGGCTCTGAGTGCTGAGTGGGGCTGTCTGTGGGCCCCCACTGGCTCAGCACCCCTGCCCCCCGGATTCGTGGGGCAGTTTTAAGTCATGGATTTTCACTGGCACGAAGTCATTTCTTTTGGCCGATTGGTTGGAAAGGAGCCAAGGGTCCTGGCAGTAGAGCCGTCTATAGGGATCAGGTCCGTGGGACGCGCCACCCCCAACACACAGGCACCCTCAAGCTGCGGCTCGGGGCGCCTGTGCGCGGGGGCCTCTCTCAGAGGCCAGGGAAACAGCCCCCCAGTGGGGACCACATGTCCTCTGAGCGGGGCGCGGCCTTCTCCACTGGGGCCAGACTCAGTTGACTGTCCTGTCTGGTTTGTTGGAGCCCAAAGCCAGGTACGGAGGCCAAGGGGGTGGGGTGACCCGAGATCCTGTCCCGCAGCCTGCTGCCTGCCCACAGCTCGGGCCTCCAGTCACCTCTGTCCTGACAGGCAGACAGAGTTTGGAGGCTAGCCAGGAAAGGGAACTGTTTAGTAAACCGTTATCACAGGCCTGTCCTCAGCCCTGGGAAGCCCCTGCCCAGTTTCGGGTCCCTCAAGGAGGAGCACGTGGGGTGTGAGTGGGGGCGCCAGACCTTGCTGTCCCCCCGCTGTCTTGGCACAAGACAAGTGATGCTGGGCCTGCCTGTGTGGGACTGAACCTCAGACGCTGAGGTCTGAGCTGTGGCTTCAGTGCTCAGCGGTCCGGGGCCCTGCTCAGGGGTGGTCAGCCCATTGCCTCTGCTGATCACGGTGCGGCTCAGCCCTGTGCCCGAGGCCAAGTTCAGCAGCTCAGGCCATGTCTGGGATCATCCCCAGGGCACATTTCTGCGTCTGGGGCCGTTCCCATGGCCGTGCGCCAGGGACTGCCCTCATACCACGACTAGAAGTCGCAATTTTCCAGGAGATAGAAAACCTGATAGCAGCCGATGTTGACTGATGTAATTTGCGTCTCTTCGATTCTCAGTGAAGCCCTTTGTTTTTGCTGTGTTCTGGCTAACCGTATCGCTTTATGAACTTCTTGGTCGATGCTGTGGCCACTGCTCCTAGGGGGGGTTTGCTCTTGGTCCACTTGGTAGAGCCCCCTGGAGTGACGGTGTGGACTCCTGGTCCCTCACCGGTGTGGCAGGGGTGCTTGCAGCTTACTGGTGGCCTGAACCTGGGGAAGCGCTTTCCTGACCCCCAGGGACTTTAGTTCTGCGTGCCCCGACCTCTCGGCGTCTTCCTTCAGGGTCCCTGCCTTCAGCGCGACGCTGTCAAGTCTTCTCCCACGGCAGGGTTATGGGAGCGCCCATGCCCGTGTTCTGCTGATTGTTGTGTGGTTCATTTTCTGCACCGAGCCTTTCCTCAAGCTGACTGTGTGTCTTTGTAGGCGACTTCAAATTTCCTCTGAAATGAAAGTGATTAATTGATCTATTCATTCATTCATTAGCATGCTCAGGAGGATACGGGAGAGAGGGGGGTGACTCACAGATCGGGGTCCAGGAGAGGACAGGTGCTGGTGGCAGGGGCTGCCTGGAGGGCTCTGCCTTTATCTCAGGGTGGGACCCTTGTCTCTGAGGCCAGAGGAGGGGGCGGAGGGGCAGGAGGTGGGTAGGGAAGGGGCTAGAGAGGAAGGCTGTGGGCTGGGTGCCCATGTCTCCAGGGACACCTGGGTGGGCACAGCAGGAAAGAGCCTGGAGAAGGGCAGTGATGCCGGGCAGGTGCAAGCCGGACGGCAGGAGCCTGGCCAGGACAGGTGCAGGCGGGCTGTGACCGCGGGGAGCTGCCTGCCAGCAGGCCAGTGAGGTCTAGAGCTAACGCCCCACAGCCATGTCCAAGGGAAGGTGGGTGTCAGGCAGAGAGGCCACAGCAGGAGCCAGCCGGGGGCAGGGAGCTGGTTCCCGGGACAGAGCATTCTGGACTTGGTGTGAGAAGAAACTGACCAGGGGCGGGGAGGGGGGCGGGGGGGGGCTGCCCCATCTGTGCACAGGCGCCGGGACGAGCGTGAGCCGCCCAGTCCCACAGCACATCTCAGTGCCCAGCACCTTCTCCTGAGACTGAGCGGGGGGGGGGGGGGGGGTGTGCCCTATCTGTGCACAGGCGCCGGGACAAGCGTGAACCGCCCAGTCCCACAGCACATCTTGGTGCCCAGCACCTTCTCCTGAGTTTGCAAGAGGCAGAGGGTCCTCCCTGAGCCGGGTGGGTAGCCAGGACGCGACCGAAGGGTGCCGGTGCCCCCAGGACAGGGCCTCACAGTCTCCCGTCCTCTCTCCACAGCTCAGTAGCCCTGCCGCAGGCCCACCGGCCATGGATGGGACAGCCAGCCTGAGCGCCGTGGGCCGCCCCCAGCACGCCTCTGCCATCCCCGTGCCCCGCGCTGCCTCGCAGAGCAGGACCCAGACCCCGGCGGCATCACCCCAGCTGCGGCCGCGCCAGGCCAGCCTGGCCCTGAGCCCCCCGCGGGCAGTCTCCCCGAGACTGGGCAAGGCCGGCGGCCCTTCCAGGGGCTCGTCCCCTAAGGCCCCCTGGGGGAAAGTCTCCCCCAAGGCCACAGGGGCGCCCAGGGAGCTGTCTGAGGGGGCGGGGGCTCCCGCCGGCTCCCCCTGGAGCAGCCCCCGTGCGGCCCCCAAGGAGGCCCTGGCCAGCCGGGCTGGGTCGAGAAGAGCTGGAGAGACACGGGGCACCCCGGGGCAGAAGAGGGGGACCCAGGAGGGGACCGTGACCCGCCAGGCCCGCGGCAGGAGCCCCTCCCGTGCCAGCTCCCGTGGAGACACTCAGATACTGGAGACTCCTGAAGCTCGAAAGCCCTCCAACCACCCAGGGAAAGATCAGGGAGACGCTCCCGGCACAAGTCCCGGGGTGCCCAGGCCTCTGGAGCCTGAACCGCGGATGGCGTCGGGGCCTCCTTCCCTGTCAGGCAGCCCCACGCGGAGCCCACGCCCGGCCCCGGGCGCCGTCAGCTTCGGCTCAGCTCACCCGCATGGCCAGCCCGCCACAGCCACGGTGGCCCCTTTCCAGTACAGGTAAGCTGCAGGGGATGGTGGGGTGACAGAGCCGGACTCGGGGGCCCACGGAGGGGAGGGGCTGGTGCAGAGAACGGCAGGTGGGGGGAGCGTGGGGGCGGGGTGGGACCCTAAGGGGGCCCACGGAGGGGAGGGGCTGGTGCAGAGAACGGCAGGTGAGGGGAGCGTAGGGGCGCGAGACACAGGCCCGGAGGGGTGCCCCCAGCATGCTCACTTCTTCAAGGACAGGCGTCAGGGTGTTGCACAGCTCATGCAGCCAACTACAGCCTGACCCGACTCACCTGGGCCAGCTGCCGCTGAGCGAGGCCTTCCCTCCATGGTCGTGAAATCCCCATGGACCCCCAGGAGCCCCCATGCTGTCCGCTCTCTATGCTTCCCAAGCTGCCCGTGTGCATTCCCGGGGGGACCAGCTTCTGACCTTCAGTGGGGCCCGGGCCACCCTTCACCCCAGCACGGCTAACGAACCGAGCTGCCGGCCCTTCAGACGAGTGGAGCTCAGAGACCTGCTTCCGTCATCTGTCCCTCCCGAACACAGACGTGTACATCTTGTCTGAAACGGCCCCTTTAAATAAGCAGCATCCTGATCACCAAGCGTGGCACAGTCTCGAGACGCTTGAATGCAAAGGAATTGCTTTCCCTGACTAAGTGGGCTTCCTGGGGTTTTCTTCTGGGCTGATTCCAGGACAAGCTCCCCCAGTTTGGGTCAAGAAGCTCCCTGAATACTGGGTCCCCCAGGTGGGAGTGGCTGGGGTGGAGGAGAGCGCACATCCACGCGAAACCAGAAGTGTGGCTTGACCCCTGAAAAGCCTTGGGCGCCTCTGCTCCACGTAACAGACATGGGCCGGGACAGGGGCACGCCCTTCTCACCTCATGCCCAGCCTTCTGCAGGGCGTTGCACTCAGTTACGGACTCCACAGCCCGAAAGGGCATCGGTGCAAGGACAGCGCACCGAGAGGAAGCCTGCCGGGGCGGTGAGGGGCCCAGGGCAGCCCTGAAGGGTGTGCCGGCAAGGACGCAGTCTGCCCTGGGGGAGGGCGGCCGCGGGAGCGAGGGCAGCCCTGAAGGGTGTGCCGGCAAGGACGCAGTCTGCCCTGGGGGAGGGCGGCCGCGGGAGCGAGGGCTGCTCTGAGGGGTGTGCGGGGCTGTCGTGCGTGTGCCGAGTGAGATGCGCTCGGCGCAGCTCCACAGTGCTAAGTCCGCATCAGTGTCTACAGGCTAGCAAGAACCTTCCTACGACCAAAGAGGCTCAGATTACCCCCCCGCTGCGGGGACCCCGCCCCTGGGGGCACCCCGGCGCAGCCCACATGCCCCCCGCCCCCATGAGCTTCTGGACTCGACTCTCAAGGCGGTCAGGGCCTGTCCTGGGACCGGTCCTCTCCCCGCCCTCTCTCCCTGCGACTCTGGGGCCTGTGTCTCCTCCTAGACTGCCTTTGCACCGATCCATCTTTAGGGAAATGTGTCTCTGACTCCACGGTTCCAGATTTTACATTATCTACCCTTCAGGCCTCCTGGCAGATGTAGAATCTGACATTTTCCAAAGAGGCCAGCTCTTTTTCCTCTGAACATCTCCGTCAGAACTAAACAGACATTTTCCTCCGCTCAGGACACCACTGTGTTTTAAACAGAAAAGTGGCCTGTCGCCTCAGCAGGGATCTTCACGTCGTACCTCTCAGACCGACGGTTTCAGGCCCACGTTAGGGTTACAGGAGGGTCATGGTTCAAAAGGCAGCCTGGGACCGAGGACGCCCCACGGGCTATGCGGAACCGCAGGCCCCTCCCGAGCAGTGCTGGCCACGCTGTGAGGACATGTCTGTGCCCAGGGGTCAGAGACACAGTTTCCATGGAGACCTCCCTGCACTCCACAGCCGGCCTCTGCACAGCTCCAGCCTGCCGGGTCTCAGCGGGCTCAGCTTCCCCGACCCCAGGCCCCTCCTGCTCCTCCAGGGAATGAAGCGGCGGTGTTTTCCCCTGCCTCCTTGGGAGATGTCCGTTCCCCACGGCCCGGACAGCCACCCCAGACACGGCAGAGACGCCTCGGTCTGCTCTGCAAGCTCTGGTCCTGCCTGTCTGCTTCCCTCGTCTCTGCCCTCACCCTTCTCTGCTCCACAAAGAGCCCAGGCCTGGGGCTGAGGGTCAGGGTGAGGGTTTGGGGGGTGCGATAGTGTCTCAAGGGTCAGGTGTGGGTTTTCTTTTCTCTGGTTCCACTTCCAACCGATGTCCTGCACAGATGGTGCCGTCCGCTCCAGCTGGGATCACTGGGGGATGCAGGGCCTGGCTGTGTGGGGTGGAGGAGGTGAAAGGGTGCCGCTCCTGAGGTCAGAACCCTGAGGCTGCCGCCCACTGCCTGGGGTGGGAGCCCTGCCCCGTGCGCCCCCTCTCGCCTTTGCTCACAAGGACAGTGACAGCCAGTTACTCCTATCCACTGCCCTGGCCCTGCCCGCTCAGTTGGAGTGCTCAGCTGTGGTGTGTGTGCGTGTGTGTGTGTGTGTGTGTGGTGTGTGTGTGTGTGATGTGTATGTATGCGTGTGTGTGTGGTGTGTGTGATGTATGGTGTGTGTGTGGTGTGTGTGTATATGTGTGTGTGTGGTATATGTGATGTGTGGTGTGTGTGTGTGTGTGTGTGTGGTGTGTGTGATGTATGGTGTGTGTGTGGTGTGTGTGGTGTGTATGTGTGTGTGTGTGTGTGGTATATGTGATGTGTGGGGTGTGTGTAGTGTGTGTGTGATGTGTGGTGTGTGTGGTGTGTATGTATGTATGTGTGTGGTATATGTGATGTGTGGTGTGTGTGTGTATATGTGTGTGTGTGTGTGGTGTATGTGATGTGTGTGTGATGTGTGGTGTGTGTGATGTGTGTATGTGTGTGGGGTGTTGCTCAGCCCTCACCTAGTAACGTCCCGCTGCCTTCTCACCAGTACGCTGCGCTGCCTCCGGAAAAGGCCAGGTTTAAGCTCGTTGTTCCGTAGGCATCTCACAGCCGGCAGCACGCGCCAGCTGCCCGCAGCAAGGTGGGCCCCCCTGCTTCCTCTGAGCCCGCCCTGTCCCCAGCACGGGGCCTGCAGACCCAGACCCACGAGGGCCGGGCCGCCTGCAGGAGTTTGCCGATCAACAAAGGCCCCCATAGCCCTGGACTCTCAGGCGGGTCTGAGCCTGGAGGGCATCTCCTCGGCCCTGGACCCAGTGAGGCAGGGAGAGAGGAGGTCCCTCTGGCCTCTGACCCACTCCGGCCTCCCCAGAGCTGGGAACGGTCAAGCCTGGAGGGGGAGGCAGCCTCCGCCCCACGACCCAGGCCAGCCATCGATTTCTCCTGCTCACACGCCCCGCCAGCCCCTCAACCTGCCAAAGGGCCCATTTAGCTGGAGACATTGCCGGGGAGGCGGGCGGCTGGGAGAGCCCGGGTAATTGCCTATAATAAAAGCTCCCGGAGCCTTTGTTCCTGGGAGGACTGCACCCGGGGATTGTGCTCCGAGGCCTGTGTGCACTCGGGAGCTGGTGCTTGGAGACCCGCCCTTCCTCCCTGCCTCCAGGATGGGCCCAGGAGGACTCTGCCCTCAGAGGTCACAGAGACCCAACCGGGCCCTCCCCACCGCCTGCTCCATCCTCCTCACCCCTGAGCTCTCTGGAGGGGTCAGCGGCCTCCACTTCAGAGCGTGGCGCTCCCGCGGGTGCACAGGGCAGCCTGGGGCAGGGACCTGGCAGGACACAGGCCCCCAGGCCAGGGTTACTCGGAGTCCCTCTGCCCCGGGGTGATTCACGGTCCAGGGACTCCGGGACCCTGACGGGTGACTGGCGTCAGGCGGGCCCCTGCTCTCAGGTGCCCCCGGCCTAACTAACTCTGCCAAAAAGGCCTGCTGCCCACCCTGGGGGCGTATATGCCCATCGGGGGTCCCAGCCCTGGGCGGGGCACAGCAAAAGGGAAGGCCCAAGCTCCGAGGGGAGACGCTGGAGGCCAGCGTGAGTGACCGTGAGTGACCCCGTTCTCTGTCCCGCAGGGTCCAGGCCGACCCGGAGCCGGGCCCCCTCCGCCAAGGCAGCTGGGCCTCTGACGGCTACTCCAGCCCCCGCGGGTGCGCTGAGGAGGAACTCTCCAGCCGGGGTAAGTGCTTTGGGGCGGCGCTCCCTGGGGGCGGGGCTCCCTCCAGGGGCGGAGCTTCCCCTGGGGCGGGGCTCCCTCTGGGGGCGGGGCTCCCTCCAGGGGCGGAGCTTCCCCTGGGGCGCGGCTCCCTCGGGGGTGGGGCTCCCTGGGGGGGGGGGCGAGGGGTCAGAGTGCAGCGGGGACTAGAGGAGCCCAGCTCCCTGGCCCCAGAGGCCTGCGGGCGTTAGGACACGGTAACCAGGACGCCGTGCAGGCTGTCTCTACATCAGAGCTGCCAGTGTGATGGCTTCCTCACGCTTGTGCCGCGCAGCCAGGGCGTGGTATCGCCAGCCCAGGAGTGGGGAGAGATCTCGCTAGCTACATCTGGGAGCCCCAGGCTGCTTGGCCAGCAGGCCCCTCACCAGCTCGAGCTGCCGTGTCTGGTGGCGGGCAGGCGAGGTTCTCCACGGTGAGAGGTGCAGGGCAGCTTACGAGGAGGGCTTCACAAAGACGCCCCTTCACAAAGGAAGAGAGCCCCCCACCTCCTGCAAGCCTCCTGGGCAGCGGGCAAGGCTCTCTGCCTTGTGGTCAGTGTCCACCTCGGCCAAGGACACCCCAGGCTCTTTGATGGGTGGGATGGGGAGAGACCTGGGGCCTGCTTATGCTTTGGGGGGGGCCTGTACTCTGAGCCTGAAGAGAGGGAGGTGAGAGGAAGGGAAGGGAGTTCGGAGGGCCGCACACACTCACTGCTGTTCTCGTTCAGCCAACAAGCCACCAGAGCCGCTCTGCGCAGCAGGGAGAGGCTTTCCATGACGACCTGCCCCCGAGCAGGGTGCTGGGCGCCGCCTTTGCTTGTCCCGAATGGGCCCACCACCAGCGGCTCCTTCCACGTCTGCCCCCCGGGCAGTGTGGGGGTGTCCATGCCAGGGCCCCGGCCCTCCACACGCCCACCGGCTGTGCCAGGGAGGCCCAGCGCTGGCCCCGTCTGCTGACACGCCCCTCGGTTGCTGTCATGCGGACATTGCCTGAGTCTCCATTGGGTCTTGATTTGGGAAGCCAGGGCCGGGGTCCCCAGCGCCTGCATATGAGGCCACGTGGGAGAGGACCAGGAGGGTCACCCCAAGACCGGCACAGGTGACTACTTCCACTTCGTGCGTGTGCAGGCACTGAGCGGGCAGGGACTGGCAGGCTCTGCTCTCACCCCACGCCGTGCGTGTGCGTGTCACTGGGGCACGAGCCTCTGCCCCAGCCTCTCCCTCGAGGCTGGTTTGCGTTTCTCCTCTCTCTTGTTGAGCTGACTCTATCTTTAAGCCACACTCGGTTGTTCACACTTTGTGGGTTTAGGAGAGAAAACCCCAGATCTGGCGCTTCCTCCCAGGGCAGGAGGGGCTGGGACACTGCTTTGGGGCTCCCAGGCAGCCACATGCCACCCTCCACGGACTCTCTCGGGATCCTCAGGCCAGATCTGGGTCTCTGGGCTGCAGAGGCTTTGGGCTCAAAGGCGCTGAGGGTCACAGCCCTAACAGACGGTGTGTGCACGCTAACTCACTCTGTCGTGTCCGACTCTTTGCGAGTCCATGGACTGTACCCTGCCAGGCGCCTCTGTCCATGGCATTCTCCAGGGAAGAATACTAGAGTGGGCTGCCATTTCCTCTCCAGGGGATCTTCCCCACACAGGGATCAAACCCGCACCTCTTGGCATCTCCTGCGTTGGCAGGCAGTTTCTCCAGGACTAGCGCTACCTGGGAAGTCCTTACGGACAGTGAGGCTGCCCTAACAGATGGCAGCCTCGCCGAAATGTGGCCTCATTTTCGCCAGGAAGAGAGGCTCAGGGAGGGAGGGTAACCTGCTCAAAGTGGCGTCTGTGGTTCATGAGTAGCTGAGCTGAGACCAGGACCACTGCCTCAACTCCCCAGACCCTGGGAGGAGCAAATGCTGGGGACAGCCACTGTTTATTGAGCACCTGCTATGTGCAGGGCACAGCACCAGGTGCTGCCCATGAAGTTGTTCGTAAGCACGTGGCACGTGCCTCACCGTGGGCCTGCTGCTCTGCTGTAGGCAGGGGGCTCAGAGAGGTTCTGCAAAAAGTTTGTCTGAGGACACACAGCAAGGGCTGCCCGGGACTGGAGTCTGGGCCCCGCCTTCCCGTGTGCTGGGCTCCGCTGGGCTCTCCTCACCTCCGCCGCCGATGGGACAGTCCCCCCACCCCCCCTCCCCGGCCCCAACCCAGCCCGAATGCCACTGGCTCTGCACCCCAAGCCTGTTTTGCTTGCACTGGGCTAACCCCCCTTCCCACGCGCCTTCCCACCCTCTGGGGACTTTGAGGCCGGGCGTGTGGCCCAGCCATCTGTACAGAGAGGATGCACGGACAATCGACGGGAAACACAGCCCAGGTTCCAGGCAGGCAGTGGGGGCTGTGATCTCGGGGGCAGGGCTTCTGTGGGGCCGGAGGGATATGGAGGTGGGGACCCAGGGCCCCGCTGGGCATCGCAGCCTTGCCTTTGCTGGCTGTGCAGCCTTGGGCTGGTTCCTGGCCTCCCTGTGCCTCCGTGATGACACCCGCGCAAAGCCCTGAGAAGCCCAGCACACAGAGCCCCTCAGCGCGTGCTGACCTGCTGCTTCAGCTTGGTGGGGCAGACTAGGGGGCGGGGCGTGCTCCTAAGGTACCCACCAGACTGGGGGGGGGGGGCATGCTCCTAAGGTGCCCACCTTCCAGATGGCTGGGCAGGAGGTGGAGACATCCCAAGGTGGTCCAGCCAGGATTGGAGCCCAGCCTTCAGAGGTCATGCTCTAGGCCGTCCCAGCCGTGACCTCGCTGCAGGGTTGCGGGGGACATTCCGGGTCCTGGGCGCCCCAGGAGGCTGGACAGCTGTGAGACGGCCAGTGAGGTGTAGCCTGGCTTGGGGAGGGTTAGGGAGGGAGAGGCTGGAGCAATGAGGTCACTAAGGAAGCCGGCGGGGAGGAGGGACGGAAAACCCGAGGGATCTGGACTCGGTTCCTTTGGGGGGAGGGAGGAACCTGGGGATTCTGGGATGGGACTTGTCTCCAGGCAGGGGGTTCAGCCCATTTCAGTGGAGGGTCAGAAGCAGCAGAGGCCAGGCAGCTCGGGCCCCCAGACCACTCCCACTCTAGAAGGGATGTCGGGGGTTCTCAGGTGTTTGCACCCATGAATACAGGGTAGGCAAGGCCTGGCTTCCCTGTTTCCTGTTCTGGCCAAGAACACGGGGCTCTGTGTTATCCACCTCCAGAGAGTTATACCCAGTGAACCAATTTTTATTCAGCGCCGAGTACAGTCAGGCCCTGCTCTAGATGCCTGGGTTCATCCAGGGACGAAACAGGCCCAAACGTTGCCCTGTGGGGCTTCTGTGCCCATGGACCTGTGCAGTGTCCAGCCTGTGCGACTGCACACGAGCTGCATGGAGGCCCCGTGGTGAAGCCCCAGCTCTGGAGTGTGCGACCATCCCAGCAAGCAAGGGCAGGGCTCTGGTTTTGGGAACCCCCCCTGAGAACGAGCAGCGCCCCTCTTCAGTGTGGGGGAGGATGGTGGAAGGGAAGGTTCTCCCCGCCCGCCGTGGTCTTCCTGGAGGCCGCAGCCTGGCCCCTGTGTTCCGTGCCTGCCTGTCCTGGCCTCGGCGCCTCCCAGCATGACTTTGAAATCCAGCCTCTGGCCTCAGATGAACTGGTGTTCATTCCTCTGCAGGCTGTGGGTAGATCTCAAGGGTGAGGGGGCTGACTGAGTGGGGGTGGGCCAGGTCACTTGTGGTCTCTCCAGACCAGACTGCTCTGTCCAACCTTGGGACAGTTTTCAAGGGAGCAGGAGAACAGATAGGAATCCCAGCTGGGGTGGGGGCTGTTTGGTAGATCCTCACCACCATCCGTCCTTCTGTGACTGGCAGAAAGACCTCACCTCCGGGGTTGTCCTGAAGACTCAGCTTCACAGGGCTTTGCCCCTCCCGCCCCTCCTGCACCCCAGCAAAGGCAGGCCAGTCCTCTTCCCAGCTTCTGGGGAGGCTGGGCGGATAAAGAGCCCTCCCAGCCAGTGACGGGCGAGGCTTCAGTCCCTCCCTGGGCACGACTGAATGGGAAGAAACGGGTCTACAGCATCCGCCACCTACAGCTCCCCACCCACCATGGGGAGAGGATTAGGGTCCCCGCCGAGAGACTCCTCATGAGCAGGCAGCCTGCAGCCCACCCAGAGGGAGCTCTGGGAGACGCCATGGAGAGTTGAGGGGACCTGGACACAGTGACCAGGAGGGTTAAGGGCTGAGAACCACACCGGGTGGTAACATTCATTCCCTGCTCATCCTTCAGGGGGCAAGAGGAATCCAAACCCCACCTTCCTGGGTCTCCGGGGGTGCGGCCAGGAGCTTCAGAGTGAGCTGAAGATGACTGCAGGGTCAGGGAAGAGGGCGGGCGGGTGGGGGCAGAATGACTGAGGTCACAGTGGGAGGGACCTCCAGCCGGAGGGGCTCGGCCCCAGGGTGGAGCCGGTCCACAGCCCAGGCAGGAGCTGCACCCCGTGAACTTGCTGCATGCTCCCTCCCTGGGAGGCTGGGTCTCCGCGGAGCTGAGGGGGTGGGGGTACAGGACGGAAGCACCTGGGATGAGATCAGGCTCACGTGGGAGGGCCGAGTGCCTGGCCCCTCTCCTGGGGGTATTCCGGGCATCTGCAGGGCGATTTGTAAGTGCCAAGGGGTCGTACCATTCATTGAGATAGGAGCCCCACTGCACTCTTCTGTTACGTTTAACGCCCCGTTTAAAACCTAACAAAGCTTCGGTAAAGCAGAGAGGTGCCACCTGAGAGGCGTGGGAGGGAGTGTCCCTCCAGATGGGAGGAGGCGGGCTTGTTGGCTTAGCCGGAGCCTCAGAAGCCTCAGGTCGGTGGAGGCGTCTCCTTTCTGTTGGGGCTGGCTTGTTTTTTTTTGCATCAGTGACCTCTTTCAGAGCCTGATGGACCCCACAATATGTCTTCCAGAGAGATGAGCGTGTTCACAGCACAAAACTTGGGCATCTGACGGTTGGTTTATGGACTTTCTGTATCCAGTTGCGGAGCACTGACTAACAGGTTCTGCTCTGTTGGCAGTGAGGTCATCACAGGCCTGCCAGACCACCTGGGTTTGGCCTGGTGTTTCCTTCATCTGGCTTTTGGGTTTCCTGGCCCACGGCGAGGCAATAGGGTTCCGTGTAAGCGGAGCACCAGCTCCGCCCTAAAGCAGAAAACTGAGTAAAGCTGTCTTTGAGGCTCCTCTAAGCGTTGTGGGTCAGTGGCCTTAGATTAGCCAGCCCTGCGTGGACGGGTCACAGAAGACACGCCCACACATGCGGTTCACGGGTCTCCATCCTACGCGACCGGTCTCCCCCATCTCCCCCCTCCCCCTGTCTTTCTCCCGGCTGCCCCACCGTCATCTCCCCTCCGCCCTACCTCATGCTCCCCTCCCCTATCCTCGCTCTCCCCTCCCCCTTCCCTCCGCGCCTCTGCCCCTCCCCGCTCCCCTTGCTGCCTGCTACGTGCAGGGTAGGGCTGGAGCACGCAGCAGCAGGCAATTAGCCCAGCTCAGCCACACCGTTACTGGAACGCGTTCGTGTCAAATCTGTCTCAGGCGCACGGGCTGCCACGTAGCGCGCTCAGTCAGGGGGTGAGGAAGGCGGAGGGAAGGGGAGGGGAGAGGGGAGGGGGAGGGGAGATGAGGTAGGGGGAGGGGAGATGAGGTGGGGGAGGGGAAGAAGACAGGGGAGGGGGGAGATGGGGGAGCGGGGGAGGGGCGTCAGGACAGGAATGAGAGGCTCCAAGGGGTCTCAAAGACATACTCTCTGCTCCCGCAGGATCCCCGGGAAGCGTCCCCAAACCCCTCTGCCAGAGCCCTGCCCCAGGCACGCTGCCTGGCCCCTGGCCAAGGGGCTGAGGAAGGGGCCGGGAGCCAGGGTGGCAGGCTCCCCAGCTGGGAGGCCTGCGCTCTGGGATCCCTGGGGCTCTGCAGTCCTGGGTGGCCCTCCCCTCCCGGGTGCCCAGCACACAGCCCAGGGCGTCGCAGACGTTCGGTGAGAGGAGGAGTTCATGACGGACGCGCTGGTGCTGAGGGCTGAGCTGCACTCGCGTGCCCACACGCCCTGTGTCTGTGAGCAAGTGCCCCGACCTCCTCTGAGCCTCAGTGTCCCATCTACAAAATGGGGCCCATTCACCTGGATCCAGGGCCCTGTCCCACAGTCATGGTGTGGGTTATGAGGCAGGACTCCCCTAGGGCACTGTTCCTCCTGAAGAGACGTCAGTTTGGGGAAGAGTCGGGCTTCCCTGGTGGCTCAGATGGTAAAGAATCCGCCTGCAATGCAGGAGACCCAGGTTCGACCCGTGGGATGGGAAGATCCCCTGGAGAAGGAAATGGACACCCACTGCAGTATTCTGACCTGGAGAGTCCCGTGGACAGAGAGCCCAGTGGGCTACAGTCCATGGGGTCGCAAAGAGTTGGACACAACTGAGTGATTACACTTGGATGGATGAATCAGAGGGAGGGGCCAGACCAGGACAACCTGCTGGGCAGGGGCCCTTGGGAACCAGCTCAGAGTTTGCCCATATCCCAGGGTGCATGAGGGACTGGGTCCGTCGTGCAGCGACTGGCTGGAAAAGGTCTTGAGGTGAGAAGCTCGGCCTGCCCCTCACAGTGTCTGTAGCCCACCCCCGTGAGGCCCACCCCGCGGCTGACTGATTGACTGCAGGTAGAGGGGTGCCGGAGCTACTTGTTGGGAAGCAGTAGGTGGGGTGGGCACAGCTCTGTCCGCGACGCTTGGCGGACTGACGGAGGCTGTGGGCTGGCTCTGCCTCCCCAGACGGTGGTCCTGCGGGCAGCCGGTGCAGCGTGGCGAGACCTTCTATTTCTTAGGAGAAGCCCCTACCCCCGTTACTCTGGAAATTGTTCTGCTTGTAAGGACTCGCAGCAGCAGTTTCCTGTCCTGCCTGTGCAGAGGCCGCTGTAGGGAGGCTCGGGGTGGGGTGAGGGCTGGCAGCCCGCAGGGTCCCTGGGCCGAATAGGTGTTGCCACTTAGGGTCGCATATAATTTTTTTGTTTTGAATAATTCTTAACTCGGGCATTCATTTTGCACTGGGCGACCTGGGTGTGGGAGACCTGAGCCCACCTAGGGGGAGGAAGGGAGAGAGAGGCTTTCAAACACGGGGAAGGAAAAAATGGGGGAGGAGGGGAGCTGGTGAGTAAGGGCTGGGCTGGGGCTGGGGCAGGCTGAGGCTGGGGGCTGTGTGTGTGTGTGTGTGTGGTGTGCGCACGCGTGCGTGCAGAGGGAGGTGGCAGGGGTGGGCAGGCTGAGGCTGTGACCTGTGTGTGAGTGGTGCGGCTGTCAGCTGGGGGTCCGTGTGTGTGTGCACACAGGGGATGGTGTGAGTGTGTGTGCACACAGGGGAGGTGGTGGCAGGCGGGAGAGGCACGGGCCAGCCTGACAAATATTTATCGAGCCTGCTCTGCCAGGCCTGGGGAGCCTGAGATGAGTAAGCCTGGCCTTGCCTGGAGGCCCCACAGCCCTGAGGGCAGAGGTGGTAAACAGTGAAAGGAATCAAGGCAGATGAGCAGCCCCAGCCAGGCAGGGAGGGGAGCCGGTCGAGGCGGCCCTCCCCCACAGCCACACGCCGGAGGGGCTCCTCCCTCCTCCAGCAGCACCCCCCACCCTCGGGGAGGGAAGGGGTGCCACGCCCTGGGCCAGGCTGCCTGGGGCTGCGATGGGCTCTGCTGGTCCCGGGTGGGGAGAGGGCAGTGTCTGAGGCAGACACACCCCTGTGGAGGGGCGAGCCCTGCCCAGTCACCCCCCAGGGCCGGCAAGAGCCCGCTCCGCCTCGGGTCACCCCCTGTCTCTGCCTCTGACCTTGGTCAGCGTCCAGCCCCGCAGGGCCCGGGCGCCCAGTCCCCTCTGAAGGCTGTGGGGCGGCTTGGAGCAGATAAAGGAGGAGGAAAGCGCCCCATAAACTGCAAACGGCGGGACAAAGGTCGGCGCACTGTGGCGCAGCTGCCTGGCGCTTTGCACAGAGGGAAGGGCGGGTCTGGCCGCTCCTGCCTAGCAGACCCTCACCTGCGCCTCCGGGGGCAGGGGTCCTGGCGCCAGGCCCAGTCTCAGAAGGGACGCAGGCAGCCAGGCAGCCCTCCGAGGGTGTGAAGACAGTGAGCACAGTGCCTAGCACAGACATTCTCAAGAAATGAAGTGGTTGTTGGG